>NW_007246956.1:0-24737 GCF_000164805.1 Carlito syrichta
ATTCATTCTTCTCAGACCTAGAAAAAACAACACAGGAATTCATATGGAACACAAACATCCAAGAATAGCCAGAACAATCCTCAGCCAAAAAAAACAAAGCAGGTGGTATCACAATACCAGATTTCAAACTTTACTATAAAGCTACAATCATCAAAACAGCTTGGTATTGGTACAGGAACAGGCATATAGATCAATGGAACAGAATTGAGATTCCAGAAGCAAAACCTCAATTTCTCAACCAACTCATCTTCGACAAAGTCCCCACCACCTACCAATGGGGAGAGGAGAACCTATTCAGTAAATGGTGCTGGGAAAATTGGCTGACCACATGCAGAAGATTGAAACAGGACCCCTATCTATCCCCATGCACAAAGGTTAACTCCAAATGGATCAGAGACCTAAATGTAAAACCTCAAACCATAAGAACCTTAGAAAAGGAAGGAAATACTCTCATGGAAATCGGAACTGGCATCCAATTCCTGTACAAAACCCGAAACCTACAGGACTTAAGAGAGAAGATAGACAATTGGGACCTTATTAAACTGACAAGCTTCTGCAAAGCCAAAGAAACCATCAAGAGAGCAGGGAGACAGCCTACAGACTGGGAAAAAGTATTTGCCAACTCTAGGTCTGACAAAGGCTTAACATCCTGGATCTACAAGGAACTGAAGCGTACTGAAAAGAAGAAAACAAACAACCCCATTATAAAATGGGCAAAAGACATGAACAGACACTTCACAAAAGAAGACATTCGAGCAGCCAACAAACACATGAAGAAATGCTCAACCTCACTAATCATCAGGAGATGCAATCAGAACCACACTGAGATACCACCTAACTTCCAGTCAGAATGGCAATTATCAACAACTCAAAAAATAACAGCTGCTGGAGAGGGTGTGGTGAGCAGGGAACACTTCTACACTGTTGGTGGGAGTGTAAACTAGTGCAACCTCTGTGGAAAGCAGTGTGGCGATTCCTAAAAGCTCTAAAAATTGACCTTCCATATGACCCTGCAATCCCCCTACTGGGAATATACCCTGAAGAACACAAATCACTCTATAAAAAAGATACCTGCACACGTATGTTTATCGCAGCATTGTTCACAATAGCAAGAACCTGGAAACAACCATGCTGCCCATCAAAAGAGGACTGGATTAAAAAAATGTGGTACATATACACCATGGAATACTACATAAAAAACAACAAAATCATGAATTTCGCTGCAACCTGGATGGAACTAGAGTCTATAATACTGAGTGACCTCTCACAAAAACAAAAATCCAAATATCACATGTTCTCACTCATATAATGGACCTTGAACATCCAATGCAATACTATGAGAAAATGACGGATGGTACTGGGAAACTATGGGGGGGAGGGGGATGGGATTAACAGTAGCAAATATCTGTCGGGGGATGGGAAAACACTTCTTATCTACAGGGTGCCTGAATGAAACGTCATTGTACACCTAACCCTTAACTGTACCCCACAAAACCATAATAAAAAATACTGATTAATGAAAAAAAAAAAAAAAATGCAAGACCAAATAAGCAACCTTTGACCACAGATTTTTATCCCTCAACTCTCTCATTCTTTTGCCTGTGATCTTTATTCTTCAATGTCAGCCACATGGCTGTTATTTACATGCTCCCACAGTAGTCTCATGCAGTTTATACATATTCATAGCAGGTTTGTCTTTACCACTGATAGATTTCTTACTGCACCACTGCCCCACTCTACTTCAGAGAGAGACTATCAGTCAAGAGTCACATCAATTCCACCAGACCATCCTTACCAACTTACCAATTCTTACTGGTTTCCTCCAATACCTCCAGAGGAAGAAATGCCTTGTATCCTGTTGATGCTATACACTCTATTTTTGATCACACTTCCCCATATCTCCTCATAGACCTTTTCCATCAACCTCTAGAATGGAATAAAGTCTTTCTTGCTATTTCTTTTCATTTTCCTGCTATACTTATCACTCTTGATTATGTCTTTCTTAAGATGCCCCACCTGAGTTTGCAAGATACCATTCTCTTCTGATTCTCTTCCTATCTCTCATGTGGTCTTTTCCTCTTATTTGCTAGGACCTCTTTCTAAATTCCTTCTTAAACATTGGTGTTCCAGTTTCATCCTCTTCTTCATCCTGCACAATCTCATCCAAATCCCAAGATTTCAACTACCACCTATGAGTTACTGACTCTCAATTATTTCACTCCAATCTCAATTTCTCCCTCAACTCCTGACCCAATGGGTACTAAAGCAATCTACTTAGATTTTTATGGTTAAGCTTAAGGTCTCTCTCACCTAACTTAACATGCTAAAAAACTGTGTTTACCACTGTTCTCTCAAATCTGCTGCTGTGTCTGTATTCTCTATGTTGGTAAACATTGTCATTATCCAAGTTGATATACTCATCCCTTCATTCTGAACCTCTTCCAGAACAGTAAAGTAGTTAAGAACACAGACATTTGACTGCCTGAATTCAAAGTCTGCCTCTACCACTCTCTAGTTGCAAGACCTTGGGTAAGTCACTTAACCTCTTGTGTCTAGATTTCCTCATCAGAGAGAAAAATAATATGAAACAATTTGCAGGATAATACCATACAATCTGAGGAGAGTACTAAATAATTAACACATATAAAGTTCTTAAAGTGGTGGTGACTGGCACAAAGTGTTGAAAAAAATATTGGCTCGTAGTATTATTATTATTGTCAAACCAATCAATCAACATGTAATATATATTTTATTTTTTTAAGATCAGCTCTTCTCCATATTCCTAACTACTTCTATTTCTGTCATCATCAACTCTAAAAGACTCCAAACTTCAGCAATACTGAGATGTATATTTTTCACATTTTACCATTTCTGACTTGTCTTACGCTTGATAACATGTCATAGTTTCATAGGCAGGAGGCACTATTTTCATAATAGCATAAAACAGCGATGCATCTGTGACTGATGGTGTCTTAGGTTTAATGAAATATAGTAAGAGTCTCTTACCTACTCTTCCAGCTTCCATTCTGGCTTGCCTACCCTAATTAATGAACCCCAATCCACTACTACCAGAAGTCTATATGGTACTGGGAAATAACTCATTAAATAGGTATAGCATTTTATACATCAGTTATTTTACTATAATTTCACCTTACACCAAAAGCATTTTTAAAATAGCAGCTGTATAGCCGGGTTCGGTGGCTCAGCCTGTAATCCCACGCATTGGGAGGCTGAGGTGAGTGGACTGCGTGAGCCTGCGGCTTCGAGACCCACCTGGGCAACTTGGTGAGACCTCATCTCTATAATAAATCAAAAAATTAGCTGGGCGTGGTAGCACCCGCCTGTAGTTCCAGCTACTTGGAAGGCTGAGGTGGAAGGATCGCCGGAGCCCAGCAGGGTGAGGATGCGGTGGCCACTCCCAGCAGGGTGAGGATGCGGTGGCCAGGAGTGGCCACTGCACTCCTGTCTGGGTGACAGAGTGAGACTCCAACTCAAAAAAATAAATAAATAATAAAATAAAATAAAATAGCAGCTGTATCTCAAAGACTTTTGAAAAATATTATAATTAACCTTTGAAGATTTGTCCATTCATTCACTCACCTATTCGACAGATATTTACAATGTTCAAAAAACTGCTCTAGGCACTGGGTATGGCTGTAATAAAAACAGACTAAAATCCCAGTCCTCGTGGAGCCTTTATTCTAAGAAAAGGAGATTAAGAAATAAATAATCTGGAATCTATATCATATGATGATAAGTGCTGTGGAGAAAAAAATAAAGCCGGCAAGAGGGAAAGACTTAACACACTCCTGACAATTATGTCATGAAATAATTTCCCTGCAAGGTGATAATGCTAACACCATTAGACCTTCGAAACTTTTCCTCAAAGGCAAGACCTCAATCAGGCATTTACCCATCTACCCAGGCAATTTTGATTTTGCAAACAAGGGGTAAATCTCAAAAGTCTTGGGTTTACACACTCCTAAGCAGATCCACTTTAGTTACTATACTAATAAGGACTGTGGTTACAGCTTCCATGGTCTTGACAAGTCTTTTGCCTTTTATTTTTTAGTAGGTCATAAATGTTGAATGAGGGCACGTTTCAGGTCCACAACTTACTGCCACCTCTGCCTTTCCTGAACTCCCCAAATAGCTAAACGTTCTTTTTAAAGGGCTTCAAGGCTCAGAAATAGGTGCTCTCAGGTGGCTGTTATAACTCATTTCAACCTGGCCGAACAGGCATGAATAAGCCTCTTTATTATTGGTTTTATCTTCCCTTCAGTGCTTGGGAATACAGAATGATCTCTAAAAGTTTACGCTTTATTAACTTCATGAGCCACCAGAAAAATTCCTTCAGTATCACAGGGAAAATTCAGCGCAGGTACCTTCAGTGTCCTAATGTGATTCTCAGCCTCACTCTTTTCTTTCTTAAAATGCTTCAACAGCTCCTGGATGTTTTGTTCATGCTTTGTTTTCACACTCTGCAATGACAATGTGAGATCTTTCAGTTCCCTCTGGTGAACATCACGTTCCAGCTTTAACTGTGTGATGACTGTAGCTGTCTCTTCATCCCTAGATTTCACCTGGGCTGTGAGGTCAGCAAGGTCCTTAAGCACCGCTTTCTTGGCTTTCTCTTCCTCGGCCAATTTATTAGCAAGATCTGCTCGGATAGCACTCAAGTCCTTGATGGACTCTTGCAGCTCAAGAAGCTTAGCTTTGTCCTGGGCCTGGCTCTTCTTGAGCTCCGCAATTTCTTCCTCCAGGTGAGTTTTCTCAAGTCTCATCTGGCTCTGAATATTACTATGCTTTGTCAATTCACTTTCCAGTCTCTGGATGGTATTGAGGGAATTCTTGACTTCTAGTTCAAGATCAGTTTGATGAGACTTAATATCACTTAGTTTCTCCTCTTTAGAGTGAAGCTCCTCTTCTTGACGGGCTCGCTTTGTGAGCACATCATTCAATTCCTTTCGAAGATTCTCTATCTGTTGTAATGCTGCATACAGTTGGCTTTTCATTTCATCCTTTTCTTTTAAAATCTATCAGGTTAAGAACAGAAAAGGCAGAAAAGCATTACTGTAAAATTCACCAAAGATTCTGCCAGTTAACAAAATAAAGAAAAATTCATCAAATAATACTTTGTATTTTTTTATTTTTTAATAAAAAACATTTTTAGTCAAGAAAAAAATATATAATTAGCCTGAAATAGCACCACACTGAAATACATGTTTCAGATTTCATCAAAACTTATATTAATCCATGATCACAAATAATTATTTACACTGTAAGATAAAGCTGAGAAAATGAGGAAATAAAAGATTCCTATTATAAAGAGTTTACCAGATGTTGAAATAACACAGAATTACCTAAAGTACAATGAGGTACATTTCAATGTCACAGTTTTTAAAAGGAGAAACCTTGAAACAGGGATGAAAAAAAATACAGGGAAAGTATGAAGATACAATCTAAGAAAGCTTATGGTTCAACCAGCCATTATTAAAAAATGTCATTAGTGTTAAGAAACACACCAATATGCAGCTGGGAACCTTGAAGCCCACAAGGTAGAAATGAGATTAATTTAAGGTTACGAGAGGTTGGGAAGGGCTCAAGTGAAAGTCAAGCGACTAGAAGTCCATCACCCTCTGCCAGCCTTTCTAAGGGGTTGGGTTTACCTTGAAGGATACAGTCTAAGAATTAATTTAGTTTCTAATTATCATCACCTAATAATTGATAATAAAACCGTGGGCAGCCAATGGAGCCTAGACTGATTTCTGTACAACACTGTCACAATCTCCATTCCAGCTTACTGATGCCCACCATGTCCAGAAATAGGAAAACAAAAAAGAACCCAATTAAGACTCATTTCAGAACCAGAGATAATGAGTTAAAATGTTTCAGTCTTCTGTATGTGGTCAGCCAGTTTTCACAGCACCATTTACTGAATAGGTTCTCTTCTCCCCAGTGATTGTTGTTGGAGGTTTTGTCAAAGATGAGTTGGTTGAGAAATTGAGGTTTTGTTTCCAGAATCTCTCTCCTGTTCCATAACCTAAAACATCAAACTATAAGAACCTTAGAAAATGCAGGAGACATCCTTATGGAAATTGGAACTGGCAACCAATTCCTGATCAAAACACCAGATATCCATGCCATTAGAGATAAGATAGACAAGTGGAACCTCATCAAACTGTGAAGCTTCTGCAAAGCCAAATAAACCATTGAGAGAGTGGGGAGACAGCCCACAGAATGGGGAAAAAATATTTGCCAACTGTATATCTGACTAAGGTCTAACATCCAGGATCTACAAGGAACTCAAACATGCCAAAAGGAAAAAACAAACAGGCCCATTAAAAAGTGGGCAAAAGGGCAGCTGGGCTGATCCGTGGCAGTGGCTGTGCGGCAGACACAGAGATGCAGATCTTCGTGAAGACCCTCACGGACAAGACTATCACCCTTGAGGGTGACACCATCGAGAATGTCAAAGCTAAAATCCAAGACAAGGAGGGCATCCCACCCGACCAGCAACATCTGATATTTGCAGGCAAACAGCTAGAGGATGGCCACCTCTTTCGGACTACAACATCCAGAAAGAGTCCACCCTGCACCTGGTGCTGCGCCTGTGATGTAGCATCATTGAGCCTTCTCTCCGCCAGCTCACCCACAAGTACAACTGTGAGAAGATGATCTGCCACAAGTGTTACGCACACCTGCATCCCCGTGCCGTCAGCTGCCGCAAGAAGTGTGGGCACACTAACAACCTGCACCCCAAGAAGAAGGTCAAATAAGGCCCTCACCAGTTCCTCCGACAAGGCGGCCTCCTGTCCTTGGCCCATGACCCTGGGGCCTTGATAAAGTTTCCCTCTAGATTGACTACAGCAGTAAAAAAAAAAAAGTGGGTAAAAGCCATGAGTGGACACTTCTCAAAACAAGAGATACGAGCAGCCAATGGACACGAAAAAGCGCTCTGCCTCACTCATCATCAGAGAAATGCAAACCAAAATTCACGTTAAGATACCACCCAACCCCACTAAGAATGGTCATCATTTATAAAACTAATAACAACAGATGCTGGTGCGGATGCAGAGAAAAAGAAACATTTCTACACATTTCTACATTGTAGGTGGGAATGCAAACTAGTGCAACCTCTTTGGAAAACAGCGTGACGTTTTCTGAAATTGACCTTTCATATGACCCAGCAATTCCCCTACTGGAAATATAGCGGAAGAACTCAAATCATTCTACAAAAAAGATACCTGCACACATATGTTTATTGCAGCACTAATCACAATAGCAAAAATATGGAACCAACCGTGTCGTCCATTGAAACTGGATGGGATAAAATAATGTGGTACATATACACAATGGAATATTATGCAGCCATAAAAAAGGACAAACATATGAACTTTGTAGCAACTTGGATGGATTTAGTCTATCATACTCAGTGATCTATCACAGAAACAAAGAACAGAGTCCACATGTTCTCACTCATAAGCAGACCTTGAACAATTGTCATAATTCTATAAGAAAGGGATTGGCAGTAGTAGGATACTGCCAGGGGAGGAGGGGGTCACACCTCAACAACAAGGGTATCTGCATAACAAACATTTGTATACCTAACACTGAATTGTACCCCACATCTTTAATTAAAAAAAAAGAAACAAAAACATGAATTAAAATGTAAATATTTGCCAAGCATTTCTACACTTTACATTTTATATTTCAATGTAAAACAATTTATGATAAAAATGTAATGAGTCAATCACTCCAAAAAAAAAAAAATCCTCAAACCCCTCTCAGTTTTAACAGAGAGAAAGAAAGAATAGAAAGCTAATATGAAAAATAACAAAAGGAGGTAACTATGCTGTTGAACTCTGACCAGAGAGAATTGAATTTGAGTTTAGCCTAGCCATGGTAATACTATAACCTTAAGGAAATTATTTATCTTCATAGAGATGATAATAATAATAGCCACCTCATAAGGTTGTGATGAAGATTAGTGGGAAAAGGGAAACAAAAAGCAAGGGTAAGACTTAAGTTCAAAGAGGAACCAGAGACTCAGGGAGGTATTTATCCAAGGTAGTGGTCAAAACTGTTTCTGAAAAGAACTGGGCACGGTGGCTCACACCTTGACCCTCAACTACTTGGGAGGTTGAAAGATCACTTGAGCTCAGGAGTTTGAAATCAGGCTGGCAATGTAACCAGACCCCATTCTCTACTGTAAAAATAGGAGATAACTGATGGAGCAATGACCTGAAGAGAAGGGACCCTGGAATACAGGTGAAGCAGTTCACTTTTGAGAGAATGTAAGTGAAGAAAAACAACAAGAAATATAGATAAGCCAAAGGATAAATATATTATTTTTCTATTGCTGCATAATAATTTCCAACAAACTTAGTGGCTTAAAACAATACTAATTAATGATCTCGCGGTTTCTAGTAGGACAAAAGACCAAGGAAGGTATCCTGCTTAAGGTCTCCAAAGACTAAAAACAAGGTACCAGTTGACCTGGGCTCTTACCTGGCTCTGGGCAAGAATTCACATCCCAGCTCCAAGTTTCTGACAGAATTTAGTTCCACATAGTTAAAGGACTTTGGGTCCCCATTTCCTTGCTAACGTTTGACAAGGTATTCTACACTTCTAGAAGCCAAGCTCGTTCCTCGGCTCATGGACTCTTGCATCCTCAAAGCCAGCAACAGTTCCATGAATGAATTTTTCTTACACTGCAAATCTCTCCAACTTTCCCATCTCCCAACATAAAAAATGCTTCGTTTTTAGGACTCATGTGATTAAATTAGATCCACCCAAAGAATCTCCTCATCTTAAAATCAACTGCATCAAATAATATAATAAAATCATGGGAGTGCTATCTTAAAATATTCATAGGTTCCAGGAATTAGGCTAAGACATCTTTGTGAGGTCATTCTTCTTACCATACTACAGAACACAAAAACTGATAGAATCAAGTTTGGGCTGTAAGGATAACACAGGCAGGACCTAAGAATGAGGGTAGGAGGCTTAAATATGTTTGGAGCAAATAACATAGCCCTATGGGCATAAGTCAAGAAACGTCCAGGCAATCCTGAAGATTAAAATCATATTTTCATGATGAACTCTATCAGGGAAAATGTCTTTAATTGTGAAATATTATGTCTTCCTGAAATTGGTTTAAACAGCAATGGTATTTATTTTCCTCACATAACAGGAAATCTGGAGATAAGATGATTCAAGAAGAGTCCTTCAAAGCTCTACTACTCTAGAATTCTCCATGATTTACCTCTTCCCAATGCACCAAGCACCATATCAATGCATGATGAATGTGACAGACAGCCTTAGGACAAACCATCCAGACTATGTTGGTTAAGTTTGGAATTTCTTTGACAATACAGATACTAAAAACTAAGTAAGCCCTGTCTATTTGCTTCTGTTTACTTGCCTGGCTAGTAGCCACAGCCTACAATTTTGTCTAGACATTTTCTCTGCGTCTGAAAATGTGTCTTTACCACCATTTTAATATCCTGGACACCCCAGGGGCCCTCAGTTGAACAGCCTTTATATTAAGGCAATTTCAAACAATGGAAGTGGGTCCCTTTTGTCTGACCAGGAATGCTTGAAAGGACCCTGACAAAAACGCTTGTTTTTTGGGGTTTTTTTAACCCTCACTTTTTTTATTTTTGCTAAGTTTCTTACCTCCCTCATGTGTTTGAACTAACCTCAGTTTGGACGATAATTTGGCTTTGCCAACCTTTAAAGGTTCCAAATTATCAGACTCATACTCAATCTGGATTACAGATTACTGACTTCAGGATCCCCACCAAAAAAAAACTAATAATCTCTCTCCCTGCTTTTAGACAGACCAGCTTCCACCTAAATCCTATTATTTAGGTTCTTTTACTTATAGCATTTTATGCCTAGAATTCAAATTTTATATCAGCTGAATTTCTTCTGTTGAGAAAATCCCAATTCAAACTGGCTTAAACCACAGGAAATGTTTTATCATTCCAGGGAGAACTGCTCTAGACACAGTATGTTAAAGCTCTAACTCTGTCTCTCTCATTCTCTCAACCATCTCCTCCTCTTGTGAGGCTTCATTCTCAGGACTGCAGCAAGATGGCTTCAGCCATTCGAGGCATAGTGGCCCACCACAACATCCAAAGGAGGGAGAAAATCTCTCTTCCTGTGTATCTTTTTTAGGAGTAAAGGTACCAGAAGCACCCCAACAGGCTTCATACCTCATTACTCATTGACCAGGTCAAGACTCTGTGCCTAGTGTTGGCTTACATTAATTACTGAATGAAATATATAAGAAGAGGCAGAAGGTAACCGTGACCACTACAGAAGCCAAGTGATAGTTCAATGCAAGTTTTGCTGGTGTTCTTCCAGAGAAGGAATGAAAAAAGTGAAGAACTGTGTTGATTCCAGATTAGAGATCAGTAAAATGCGTGAAGTGGAAGGAAGAAACTGAAGGCATTGGTGAGTACGTCATCAAAGTAGCTTTTAATAAAGTTTAATATGACAGGAAAAAACTGAATCTAAAATGTCTAGTCAACTAGAGGAATATGGAAGGACTAAACTTGAGTGGTAATGGTTAAAAAAGGAAAAGGAAATAGAAGAAATGTGAAAGACCAGAGACTGAGATTTGAGAATTAAAGGCTTGAACATAGAACAATTGCAGATGATGACAAAATTTAACCACATAAATTAGTTGCTGAAGTAGAGTGATTTGAATGAAGGCCACTGTAAAATAAGAAATTAGTGAAGTATAAGAATGCAGAGTCCGAGTTGCTGATTTGAAGGTTGAATTCACTAAGGATGATGGCAAGGATTATTAATACATGTTATAAAACAGGTTGAGGGGAAGCCAGATGCCAAAACCCTTGAGAAACATGGGGGCGTAAGTGAAAAATAACTAGCTGTCCAAGCAGGAATGGGAAAAAAAAAATGTTCTAACCAGGCAAAAGATTATAGAAAGAAGGCCTGAAAACAGCTGTGTGAAGCCAGAAGAGTGATATGGCCTAAAACCATGGCAGCTGTAGGGACACTCCTCAAAGGCCTGACCGCAAAGTGTATACAGGCTTTTTTATTAACTAAAAGGTAGATGAGAGGATTTTTCTACATACGAGGTAGCATGCAGACAGATTGCTGGATTACACTAATGCATCAGTACTCTAGCATTCCTTAAATTGCATATCCTAGGACTGCATACATATTCAAAGAGTAGTGTACTTTGGCAATGATCCTTCTCACTTTTATTCATTCAAAAATTCAGATTTTATAAGACAGCATATACTACACATGAATTTTTTTTCTCAGCAGGAGGGAAATCCACAAAAGGAAAATATAGTAATTTAAGATTCTTAAAGTAAAATACTATCAAACAAAAAGCTCATTATGTGGGCAACTCAATTAGTTTCCCAATTAAAAAAAAACAACTAGGAAGCATTCCCATTACCCATATTTTTAAAAAATGAAAGAATTTGGAAACATTCAGAAGAGCATATGTTGTCATAAGAATCCAAGTTCAAATTTTTCCTTTTTTTCAAAGTACCTATCAAAACAGTGATTTCAAACAGCACTTTTTTAAAAAAGAAACAGAAATATCAGAAATATCACAATTATTGGTATCCATAGCTTTAGGTCTCCCAGTATGTGTTCATCCACATGTCCCTAAAGAACATCACAGTTCCCTGATGTAAATATTCAAGTCACTGTCTTTTAAGCAGAGTACACAAACCTGATCTTTCTGGGGGGTTTTTCTGCAATGATATGCTATTTATTTGATATTATATATCCTTCAGTAATAAAGAGGTTTAGTAATATGATACATAGCTGACAATCTTACTAAGATTCCAGAGGTGTATAAAGTCAGGAAAAAAAGGATAAATCAGAACAACTTTTAAGAGAATAAAATCTTTTTCCTTTTAATATAATTTTTAAGTGGCAAAGCTTAAAGTCGAAAATAAATTATGCTAGGAAAAGAGATTTGGAAGTAGGCACAGAACCATTTTGCAAATACTAAGACTGCATCATTTGTGCATATAAAATGACTCAACAAGGCTACTTATTAAGTAATTACTTTATTCTTTAAACTATAATGTTATATTTGTAAACCAACACCATTTTTATTTTAACATACACTTCCAAATATACCTTGTAGTCATTTTTGAAAGTAATTAGTCCTAAAAAAAAAAGGAAGTAGATTGTATTACTAATGGCTTAAGGAGGCCTTGGGATTTTATTGAGAATTAAATATTCCTTAAAGGTAATATTCCATAATATATTTTTAAATTTTTGTTTTCAAAATTATTTACCATGTATTTCCACATCACAGATTTACTGGACATTTGAATATGCAGTGAAACATTTCTTACCCTTTTTTCCTTGATCAAACATTGCTCTAACTGCAATGTGCTGCATTAATTTTTAAGGCTTTTAAAGAAGAAATTACAATGCCTGCTGTGATAATTGTGATACTACCCAACTGTGGCAATCACTTTAAAACTACTTCTTTGCTTATCATTAGTAATGCTAAGTGATAAAAATAATTATATCAGAAGTATTCTGGGAAATTATTGTTTAACAATTCTGAAGATTCTGAAAACTCAATCTAGAAAACTCTCAGCATCGTGAATTGGGATACTGTCTGATGACATGGACCCTTCTAAATTTTCTCAAATTAAGTAAACTCCCTTAAATTGATAAGATGATTATCAATCAATCAATTCACTCAACCGCTCTTCTCTTTAGCTCCCTCCCTTACAGTCAGGCTCACTGAACAGAACCAGTTGCCAGATCAGACTGACAACAGAATAATCAAGATAGAGTAGTTTCCTGGGATCAAATCAGTTCAGATTCAAGCCTGAAAGCTTTAGAAATGCTTTAGCTGGTCAGGCGCGGTGGCTCAAGCCTGTAATCCCAGCACTTTGGGAGGCCAAGGTGAGAGGATTGCCTGAGCCCAGGGGTTCGAGGCCAGCCTGGGCAACTTGGTGAGACCGCATCTCTACAATATATCAAAAAAGTAGCTGGGTGTGGTAGTGCGAGCCTGTAGTTCCGGCTATTGGAAGGCTATGGTGAAAGGATCATCTGAGCCCAGCAGGTCGACGCTGGGGTAGCTGTGAGCACTCCAACTGGGTGACAGAATAAGACAAAGAGAGAGAAAGAGAGAGAGAGAGAGAGAGAGAGAGAGGGAAAGAAAGAAAGAAAGAGAGAGAGAGAGAGAGAGAGAAAGAAATGCTTTAGCTCAGGGCAATCCACCACCTAGTATGTGTCAGAAGGGTTAAAATGAAAAGCAATCCACAGTGAATGCAAAGTGATCGCTTCTTTTATCTTCTACATGTCCAAGAATTCATATATAAAAGATAAAGTATCTTTTCCATGACAGCTCATCTAAAATAAGCATCTGTCACTTTTAAATGCTGAAAATTGATTTTATAAATATGTTGCCCTACATTTTGTTTTCCTTTGAAAGAAAGTCAACTTATCCAAATGATCATTCTTCTGGAATGTTCAGTTCTTGACAAGTGACAAATAACAAAGCACAAATGATAAACCATGACTAAACATGGATGAAAATCAATCATGACTTTCCTGCTTATTATCTTATAAACATCTGGGTTTAATTCAACCCAAAGATATATCTGTGGAGAATCAACATAGAAGTATAAAATCCATTCAAAGTAACTGATTATACAAGGGAAAAGATGATGTGGAACGCATACACAGATCAATGAAATGCTTTCTGTTGCCATCCATAGGGCATAAAAGCAAAGTCCTGAAGAGGCTTGTGCTCCCATAATACTGCTCAGTCAGGGGGAGAGTGTCACTCATTTAACCAAGCCCATTACAGGAGCTGACAGAAAATGGCCCAGTTGTAACTACTGTATTTTTTAAATGCTTCTTTCTAACCAATAGATAATTTGAAATATCCAGAAGTGATACGAAGACCTGCTATTGCTTGACCATATTGCCACAACCCCTAGAGAAGGGCATGGCAACTATTCGCGTGCTCCTGCACATACCCACATTCCTGAGAGTCAACAAAAGGTGTGCTTTCCCTTATCTCCTATGCACTTCCAGTAAGTAACTTCAAAGAACACTTAACTTTCCTGCAGACTGTGCCCAATTAACTGAGAGATGTAAATCCCCATTTACTTCCTTTTCTTAATAGTCACAGATTTGTAAAACTTTTATATCAATGTAATCACAAGTCTTGTGATTTGTATAATGTTTGCATATAATAACATGTAATAATGTTGACGTCTTAGGCCCTGTTAACTTCCTTTACTCTATGGCAAGCTTGATTAACACTTCTGCTGGGTGTTACTGATAAAAAGCTGTGGGATACCCCTGGTAACTGGCGCCAGGAAATGTGGACCATAAAATGTCATTATTGACAAAATGCAGCTGTAACTTAGGTTCTATACAATGATCTGGTAGTCACATAGTCAATGTATTGGTACCAACTACCCTGAATTTATAAAAGTGGACTGTAAAACTTGAAGGGTGAGCAGAACCATTTAAAGAGGACAAAAGCCCACTCTGCTCCCTAGATTCGAATTCAGAAATAAAACTCTTTCTACCAGTTCCCTGCCCCTTTGGTTTATTGGTATCAAGGGAGAGCAGCCAAGTGTTACTCAGACCATAACAGAAGGGGTGGAGGGATGGAAAATCACGTGTCAGATACAATGTTCACAGGTGGGGGTGGTGGGTACACTTAAGCCCAGATCAAAAACTATTTGTACCCCCTAAAGCTATTTAAATAAAGGGGGAAAAATAAATATAGAAATGAGATTTAAAACTACATGCACTAGGAGGAAAGTTAGGGGAGATTTACTAATTTTCTTCCACTGGAATATCAGAAGATTAAGGAATAATTCAACTTAGGGAACTTAAATCTAAACTAGGGCAGGGGATGTGTCTATTTTATGGCTTAACTCTGAAAATCCATAGCATGTTAAACTCTTAAAAAGGCTTTAAAAAATAAACCCAACTTCTTGCTTTGAAACAGCCAAGACATAAGACTCTTCTATCAAGGGCTTATCAATAGATTGTATGCTCAGCATGGTACTCAAGTGTCTGCTCAAAGGATGGATAAATGAATGGTTAGTTACAGCAAAAACCATTCCTTAGGAATGTGACTTTCATACCTGACTATTCTTGTCCGTCATTTCATCAAGAGTTTCAGCTTGTTTCTCCATCGCTCGCTCTAATTTCTTATGCCTAAGCTTCCACTGCCTGATAGATTCTTGAGCCTTCAGTTTCAGGTCTTCCCTCCTCTTCTCGGCTTCCTCTCTCAGGGCCTCCGACTGCTGGAGCTCACTAAGGTACTGCTCAGCCTGCTTGGTTGCGTCCTCCGCATGGTGAGTCAGCTCTGAGATCTGAAGTTCAGCATGCTTGCGCTCGGTCTCACATGTGTCAAAGTGACTCTGGATCTCCTTCAGTCTATTTAACATCTGCAGTTGCTGTTTTTCCCTGTTCTCCAATTCATGGGCTAAATCCTAGGAATAAAGAATGTGAAATATTAGCAAAAAATTTTTGTCAAAATTGGAAGTATAACATATCAGACAAGAATCTCTAATGTCATTGAAACTGAAATCATCTGTATTAAATTCCATTAGCAATCAATCTAGAAAATACAAGTCCTTTTCTGTGCATTTTATAGCCACATTAGTTGAAAATAATTTTTATAGAAATATTACCTCTTTTTTAGACTATTCTACTATCCTAAAAGAAAAAACGTCTAGACTATTGTATTAAACTAAAAGAGAAAACGTATATATTTCCAACTGACTGTCACTAAAATAGAAGGAACTGCTGAGATAAACAATGTGCATTATTTTCACAAGAACCTAGTGTTTTCTCTAATTGAAGAAATGTCAATGTTCTAAAATTTGTCAGATTATCAGAGAACTATTAGTAGCAATCATATGTAACATTTCACTTGCTGGCAGCACATAACATTTTATTAAAATAAAATAAAAATCAGTAACAATAAAATGACAGAAATATCATTATAGATAACATTATATTAGAGTCCCAGTAAAGTGATTATAGATTGGTTATTTCCAAATAAAACAATATAATGGTAGATATTGAAGCACTTATCTCCAGCTAACATGAATCATTATAGTATAGATTTTTAAATAAACTTAAATTTAAATTTATTTGTAATACTTCTCTAATCAAGAAAGAAACCTTAAAATTTAGCATCCCTAAAACAAGGATGCTCATTAATATATTTGGAATTATACTAAATCATCATGATTAATACATATTTTAAGAACAAGTAAATACCTATTTTAAGTTCAAAAATGAGGATATTGCTTTTATGCAATAGCTTATACAAATAAAAGAATGCTATAACATTAAGAATGTTATAACATAAATAACGTTAACATTAATCCAGTTATTAAAGCTTTGTACAAAGTAACAAATGCTGAAATTAATTGCTTATAATAAGTCACATAAACTGTCCCTCCTGAGCCTTAGTTTCCAAAACTTAGGGATAACAAAAATAACACAAAATTGTCATGTGTCCAAATAAGAATGGGCTCAAGGGGCAATGATAATGCTGTGAGTTAGATAAACAATAAATATCATCTACATTGTACTAAGACATGACAAGTGAAGAGACTAGAAACATTTACCAAGTTCTTTTGGTCCCAACAGAATTTTCAGGTCCAGATTCCAAAGGCCACAAACTGTGGCTCAAATAAAGTAAAATACAATTTCCCTTATGATCACAGTCATAGTTTGACCTTATGGCAAAAATCGTTTTCAATGCCTCGAAAACAATCTTTATTTTCTGGGCAATAGGTTTGCATTTGTTCAGTTTGCTAATATCACTGCAGCCTGGAAAAGACTTCATCTACCCAAACAAAATAGTAAATTGAGAACTGTGCATTTGTTTGTATGGAAAATTCTAAAATAAGATTCGAAAACCTTAGTATCCTAAAAGGTTTGCCAGTAAGCTAGAAATCAACTTTATTAACAAGCAGTAATCAAGTGATTCTGCATCAAAAGAGAGGTGAAAATGATTATTTTTTTCAACGAATTCTTGGAGGGAGGGCGATTATCCTCCTAGTCATCAGGCACATAATTTACAGAAAGATTAGTAAGACATGACTTCAATTCAAAGAAACTAGCAATTTAATTGATGACATATTCATACCAATAGGTAAATTACAACAGTAGATCGTACTAGGTGGTAAAAAAATGATGTACAGTTAATTGAAGGGGTCTATATTCGGCAGTGTAGCTGCAGAGGGTCTCTCTTAGAAGGTGATGTTTAAAATGTAAATAAGGATCTAGCAACAATAATAAAACAACCATGAGTACTACTGAAATTTGTTGAGCACTAGGCATTATGCCAAGGATTTCATAAATGCTTTATATGAGGTATCTCCTTCAATTCTAACACAAAACTAAAATAAAACATTATTATTATCCCCACTTAAGTGAGAAGTAATCAATACTTGCTGCAGAAATAACTAGATCACATACCTTATAAGTGATGGCACAAGGGTTTAGGCATAGTCTGATTCCAGAGCCCATGTTTTTAACTCTTGGCTAAACTTCTAGCTTCTCAAATGACTCTAACTCCATACCTATTTAGTCACCCACTTCCATGGTTCTATCTTGGTGTTTTTATCAGAATGGCCACTTTTGAAGTGAGAGATTCTTCACCCTACCCTCCTGCCCCATCTCTGGCTTTAACAACCAGTGTAACATCTTCTTTCAGGCCCCTCCTTCTGCTATATCTGTGCTTCATGGTCAAGGAGAAGACCACTCCCTGGACATTCCTTTTGCTGTCTTTAAATCTTGACTCTCTAACCCAATGATATTTTTTCACTGTAGTCACTCTCTTGCTTACATTTCAAACTTTTTTAAACTGTTCATCCACTGAACGTTAACAATGGAACCACCAACTCTAGGCGAACTAAAAAATATTCCTAATTCCTACACCAGGATGAGTCCTCTAAGGAAAATCACACAAGACTATTTTAGTTGATGTGACCATACTTTGTAAGTCAGCTCTTTAGCGCCCAGAAAGTCTTCCATGTGTCTCCACCCAGTTCACACAAGAGTCATTCCAAAAAGTCTGATCTCTGACCCTACAAGCTTGTCCTGCAGTTTTAGTATGTATGTATATAGGCTTCTTCTTCAGAAGTAAAATTGAGGCAGTTAATGCAGGACACCCAAAATGTTCTAATACCATTCCTAAAATGTACCAGTGGTCACTCTCTCCTCCTCTCTAGCCTCTGAGAAAAAGGGATCCTTCCTCTCAGACAAATTAGCCTATCACTGCTCTGCTATTTCCTTCCACATCCATCAAGTGCTTCATATGATATCAGTCATGACTGTACTCTCCTCTATGTTTTGAACTTCTCTTTTTCCCTATTAGACCATTCTATTCTATTTCTTAAAACATAATAGTAAGGATTTTTAAAAATAATAAAATAAAAAATAACAACAACATTGACAAATCAATTTTTATTTTATTTTATTTTTATTTTTTTGAGTAGGAGTCTTACTTTGTCACCCAGACTGTACAGTGGCGTGTTCACAGCCACTGCAACCTCATCCTCCTGGGTTCAGGCATTTCTTCCTCCTCAGCCTTCCAAGTAGCTGGAACTACAGGCACTCCACCACACCTGGCTATTTTTTTGATTTATTGTAGGGATGAGGTCTCACAGATTTCTCCAGGCTGGTCTTGAACCCCTGGACTTAGGCAGTCCTCTCACCTCGGCCTCCCAAAGTGCGGGGATTACAGGCTTGAGCCACTGTACCCGGCCTTCACTTTATTCAATCCTGTATTATCTTCTAACCAGTATCCTGTACCATTCTTTCTTTTAAGCCAAGCTCCTGGAAAGAGTAGTCTACACTTGATGTCCCCACAATTTTATTTCCAAGTCACTTAGTTCACTTATCTGGTTTCCATCCCTGTCATACAATTAAAAGAGCTCTCACCAAGATACTCCAAAATAACCAATAGCCAAATACAAGAAAACTCTAAAAATCTTCCCATTGAGTTTTCTTGTAGCATGAAACACTATTAATTACCTCTTGCTCATCCTTAAGTCTTTCTCTGTCTTTAACTTTCATAATACCATTTTTCACTAGTTCTCCATCTTCTTCCTGTTCTTTCATAATCTTCTCTCCTGGGTCTCTTCTACCTTATAGCTTTTAAATATAAATAACTCTACAAGGTCCCAATACTAAGTATTATCCCACCAATATAATACCCTTAGTAAATAAGTATGCGAGTAGACAGAGATATTCATGAGTTCTAAATTCAGAAGCCAAACAAACTCCTAAATTCCAGACTTAAATATCTAAATGCATAATGACTTTCCACACTTAGAAATCCCATAGGCATCTTAAATTTAACATGCCCAGAGAATATAATGATCTGATGCCCAACTCCTAACAAAAAGATAGTCCAACTAAAATGGCAGGAAAGTGTCTCTCTCTAATGAGGTAGATGAAAATGAGATATATGAAAATAGTGAGAAAATCTGAAATAACTACTATAAGGGAAAGAGGAAATGAACAAGAAAACAAGAAATAGATGTTTAAAAGATAACAAACAGAAATAAGGTTCTAGTTAGATAGAGTCAAATTTGTAATAGATCCAAGAGCACACAAAATTCCATGGATTGATCCAGCAACTCTTTGAATCGAGAAGCAAAATAAGTTCAGCATTATTTATTATTCTGTAATTATAGAGCAACAACAGGCACAGTATTCACATACACAAGCCCAGAGCTAAGAAAGTAGACTTGCAGACTCTCTTATTAACATGTTATACATAATAATTCACTTAGGATATTAGCAAATATCATGTAATCGATTGGGTGTGTGAGTGCAAATGAACAGAAAAATGTGTAGATCTTATTGTAAACTACTGTGGTTCTCACAACTGAAAGGAAAGCAGGTGGGTTTGACCCAGATAAACATCACCTCTAATTTCCCTGAATCTGGAAACTATCAACAGCTACTGCTTTGCTACTGTCAAGTCTGTATTATGCTTCAGGTAAAATTTATCATAGAATTCCTTCCTAAGTTCATCTGCTAAGGATCCTACTCAGCCATAATTTTGACATTTTCTTCAAAAACTTTCTCAAATAACCAGTCAGAAAAAACTAATTGTAATAAACATTTCTCCCACATCAGTCAAAGAATTATATAGCAGAAACCTCATAATAATTCCTTACACACACACACACACACACACACGTATACACAGAAAGAGCACACAATTGTACAAACATATCATTAATCCATGAATAAATGCTTTCAGGGTATTTTTTTTTTTTTTTTTGAGTTGGAGTCTCGCTCTGTCGCCCAGACTGGAGTGCAGTGGCCGCTCCCGGCCACCGCAGCCTCGCCTGCTGGGCTCCAGCGATCCTTCCACCTCAGCCTTCCGAGTAGCCGGAATTACAGGCATGCACTACCATGCCCGGCTGATTTTTTGATTTATTGTAGAGATGAGGTCTCGCTGCCCAGGACTGGTCTCGAACCCGCGGGCTCAGGCAATCCACTCACCTCAGCCTCCCAAAGGCGTGGGATTACAGGCTGAGCCACCGAGCCCGGCCTGGGGTATTTATAGTAAAAACAAAAGTACAAAATAGTAATTATAATCTCCTAATGTACTACATGAAATGCTAAATGAAAAACATTTTTTCTTATTTATTCCATTATAATGATTTTCAGTTCTATTATTATTATTATATATTCCTGGAGACATCTTCTGTACTGAAGAACTTTTTATATTTAGATTGTGTTAAATCATCTCAGCTACTAAAGCAGAATGGTTAAACTTCATATCACTTTTAAGTCCATTATTTATTTTTCACCATATAAGCACTGCCAGGAAAAGGAACAATTTAAAAACATAGAGATATCGTTGTTAACAAAAATTTTTTCCCATACATTGCCAAAAGGTTTATAAAAGCTCCAACTAAATTTACTAATTTACACATTTAAATTCCACTTCTTTTCTCATTCTTCAAACAGGAAAGAGTGTTGATGGGTAGTTGTGTTGAAGATCTCAGGCTTGGTGGTAGTTAGAAGTATTCACAGGACTCAGAACATTATAGTGGTAATTATGGTACAATTTATTAAAGTGAAAAGATACAATGCGAAATTTAGCCAAGGGATAAGGCACATGAAGTGAAGTCCACTGGAAACCAGGGACATGCTTCCAAGAGTCCTCTCCCAGTGGAGTCACACAGGACATACTCAATTCCTTCAGCAATGACTTCTGACCACACATACAAAGTGTTGTCCATCAGGAAAACTCTTTAGAGACTCAGGGCCCAAGGTTTGTAATTTTGGTCACTTGGGCAACATCTGCCTACAAGGTACCCAAATTCCACACTTCCAGATAGAAAACAGCTGCTCAACATAAACTATATTTTTAGTACTAGTCTAAGCACAGTGAATTATCCTATTATCAAGAAGGGAACGTTTCATATCAGTGTAGAAACATTTATCACTCAAGTTCTCAGACGCCAGATAAAGGCCTACCTTGCAAGCAGACCTTCTTAGGATAGCTTTCTCAGGCCCACTGCCTCCACTCTTTTCTGCCCAGCAATAAGGTGGCCAAATACAAAGAAAGGAATAGAAGATAATAAGGCCCCAACAAATTCTTAACTAAAAAGCAACTATGAATGATATCTGTAAAAACAATGCATTCATAAGAGGGGGAAAAGAACTCTCTCCCTTTAAAAATGATTGGCTTTGATTGCCATTGGCTCCCTTTCTCGTTTCTGCAATAGTAGTACTCAAATTCCAAGAAAACTACACAGCCTACTCATATGAATAAGACTTTAAAGTGAGACAGAAAATGAAAGTGAGATTCTATTTTAAAAAGAGAGAGAGAGAGAGAGAGAGAGACAGAGAGAGATCAATAGTGTAGACAAGGTCCACCATAAAATTCAACTTCAGCTGATCACACATCTAAGATCACAGTTTCACATATGTTGACTACAAAAGAATACTTATCAGCTCAAAATTACAAAAGTGGAAAAACTGGACAAGGTAGGAAAACAATGAAGCAAATTTCTAGAATAAAAAAACAGCTCTGTCTAGCATATAAAAAATCTCTCCACCCACCTTTATCCTATTTCTCATATTCATGAGAAAGAATTGGTAAGCCTGCATTTAAAATACTTTCCATAAGGATTTAAGGGACATAAAGCAGACTGCCATGTAGGTGGGAACAATGACGAGTTGTTCACTGATGTAACTATAATATAATGCAATTTATCCTCTCCTCATACTTGACAGTCAACACACAAGAGCTTGGGCACCTCAGTGAACATTTAAAAACATATAACAAAAATTGAAAATCTGCACCAAATAAGCCAGGATACTAAATAATGCATATTTTAAATAAACATTTTCATCTACAGTATGTGTGGGAACTCGTACAGGTAAATGAGAAAACCGTGCAGTCGTAATGACTCAAAGGTAACATTTCTAGGGAGACAGTGACGTATCATGGAAAGAGGATAAGTCACACAAACTTGAGTTCAAATCCCAGCTCTACCACTCTGTGACCTTAGAAGGGTGCTTATCCTCTGTGAACTAAAGCAGCATCATTTATAAAATGTACTCAATAACACCAACCTCTCAGAGGAATGACAAACTACATGGATCACACAGATAAAGCACCCAGAAGAGTAACTGGCAGATTTTAGAAACTCAATAACAAGTTTTTACATCAAATTAGAGACAATATTAGAATTAGTGACATATCCCACTATCTACCGTTTAGAAATGAGAAAATTAAGGCACAGGAAGAATGATCAATCCAAGATAAGGTAGGTAGTGTTTGGTAGAGAAAGGACTAGAAAGAGACAGGATCCTAAAATTCAATCCAATATTGATTCCACTTCAGCATGCTAATGACCTGGATATTACTAGCCAAACAACCCCTTTAATAACTAAATAAGTCGAAATGTTCCTGCAAGAGACAGGAGAGAATCTTGACTAGGAGTTATATAAACTCTGATGCACAGAAGTTTCTGAAACTTTTTTGAAACTGAGAGAGAAATATCACAGGATAAGGTCGATGTAGGTTAAAATTAAACAGGGCACAGACTACTTATTCCTTCCTATGTTGAAGACACTAGGCAAGGCATGAGAAGTACTTCATGAGAAATACTAATTGGGAGACTGAGCAGGAGGGAAGAGACATCACTGTTAACTAGTAGAAACAGGATAGAAACTACCCTGTTCTGCAAGACCTCAGAAAGGAGAAGAGTTAAAATAAATAGTAACAGGCAAACTAAAATGTGAAGTAGAGAAGAGATTTGGTCACCGACAAAGAAAAAAAATAAAAACAGATTCCGACATTGGTGAATAATAGTTCAAGAAGGCTAAAAAGAGTTTGGAAGGTGAGGTCAAAATTTGAGTTGGGATGCTATAATCCAGTTTAAGCTTTCAAAGGTTTTCTATCAAAGGAATAACATGATCAGGTATGTGCTTAAGGAAAATTAATCACCAAAAGACATTATGCTAACTCTAGGATATGAAAATATTATGGCAACATTAAAAATAATTGAAGATCATCCTTTTAAAGCAGGAATGGTCTTTGAGAACCAATTCTTTTCTCAGCTGAATTCAATTTCAGCAACCAAATTCAATGGAAACTGGCTTATCATAGATAAGAACAAACTGGCATTTGAGAAACTGGAAAAGAAAAAATAAAACTTGTCAGGTTTTCTGAAGAAAATACACATATGTTTCCATTCAATCAAATAAATATCTCCTGCAGTCAGCAATATCGTAGTTGCTGAGACACAAAGATGAGTAAGACAACCCAGGTCTGCATTTTACTGCTCCAGAGAACCACATGACCTACTCAGTAGGAAAGACAGACACCTAACACTTATGTTTAATACATGTGATCCATAGGAGCAATTATTTCTCTTCTGTTTAAAATCTACCTTTCCTTCTAATTTATGCTGCCTAGTACATGCTGACATTTCATTCCTTAGTGCCTTTTTCTGATCACATGACGTTTAGTAACAATGATGCTTTCTTCAAAACAAGAGACCTGAGCTAAAAAAAAAATTAGGTAGTAACTAAGAAAACAAAAGAAGACAATACAACAGTTACTACTGAAAGTATTTAAGAGAAATGAGAGAGAAAAAGAAGGGAAAGAGACAGAAACAGAGATAGAGAAAAATAAATAAATGTCCTTGCCAGCCAATTCAGGAACCCACACAACTCTCAATACCACTAAGGCAAGAACATGCATGATATTCTGCCCCTGTGTTTTCCTTCTGTGTCTTCTTTTAGGATCAAAGTGCCCTTAACATGAGTGTTGGCAAAGGAAAAAGTCTGAGGAGAATGGAGAAGAGGGAAAAAAAATCTGCAAGAGAATCTGATCAAGGAGACACTACTCCCAAATATTCACAAAGTGTTTTGTAACGATACAAACTGATTTGATTCCGCAACATTTGAAAAGAATGATCTCAACATAAGGGGCAAGCCAAATGGAAAATTAATCATTTGTAAAGCCTCTATATACTATTAAAAATACAGTCAAGAGAAAAAGCCACCTTTTCAATTTATTGCATTTTCCCAAACTATTTCATAATATCTGAGAAAGCCCCAATGTTAGGGGGGAAATTATAAAATTGTATCTTAATCAGCCGGGCGTGGTAGCGCAGGCCTGTAATTCCGGCTACTGGGAAGGCTGAGGTGGAAGGATCACCGGAGCCCAGCAGGTC
>NW_007246956.1:24757-42315 GCF_000164805.1 Carlito syrichta
CACTGCACTCCAGTCTGGGCGACGGAGTGAGACTCCAACTCAAAAAAAAAGAAAAAAAAAAAAATTGTATCTTAATGTTTATAGCAACTAGCTTGTCAATTATGTATAGGCCAAATGTATGATACAATATTTGTAGATTTACATACACAGACACACACACACACACACACACACACACACACACACACACACACAATACACACTGTTTAGTATACTGGAAAAAACGTGTACTGCAAAATTATGTGGATGTTTACATTATACTCATTCTAACATAAAGAATAATTTATAAATTTGAATATGATAGAGATTAAGAATTTTGATGACACCGTATTAATGACAAGTTTATTTTAATATAAGTGTTCTGGTTGCAAATCCATGGTGGGAACACAATTACAGTATTTCTCCTATAAAAACACACAAACCAAACAGAATGATCTTTTTCACAGCACAGTTTCTAGAAACCCAGTACAATGAAAAGTAGCAAGTTTCGGAATGTACCAAAATGATACACTGAAACAAAAATGATGTTTCAAACATAGGCATATGAAGCTTCTGAGACTCAGTTCTTTCTAAGGGTGAAACAGTAGCACCAAAGCTAAAAAATGGCAGACAAACCAATGGTAGAATGACACTTGAAATATAATTGAATTATCTCTAATACTGACCCTGAGACCCAAGATTAAACTAAACCCTGCCCAAAATACTTCCTTAAGCAAGGACAAGATGAAAACGTTGATTGATGAGATTAGAAATGTTCTCACCAAAATGAAATGACTCAAGTATGAAAAAATATCTTAAAACTGCATTTGTATTTTGTATTTATTAAAATTAGACTTTTTTCCAGCATGTTGGAACATTTTACAGTTTCCAAGTGATCAGTTAATTGCATTGAGATTATTTTGTTTTAACTAAACTAGAATAGTCAAGAGGCTTTTAAAAAAATCTCTGTAAAGAAAATGTAGATTGAATACATCATTTTTGATGTATGGATAAGCACAAGGGGGAACCAAAAAAATAGAATTTATCTATAAAAAATTGTGTATTCATTCTTACATATTCAAACTTCAGTCACCTTCAAAGTACTCTCTGTTTGGTGCAACATACCTATCAAGATGCTTTCTCCAATGCTCAAAAGTTTTAAAACTCATCAATTTTGATGACTTTCAATGCTTCTGCCGTTTTTTGTTTCACCTCTTCCACATCAGCAAAACGTTTCCCTTTGAGGACTTTTTTCATCGAGGAAATAAAAAAAAAAGTTGCCTAGGGCAAGATCAGGTGAATAGGGAGGGTAGGGTATGGGGACCATGTGGTTTTTGGTCGAAAACTGCTGAACACTCAGTGCAGTATGGGTAGGTGTGTTGTCATAGTGGAAGAATCAGTGACCTGTTTGCCAAAAGTCAGGGCGTTTCTTCTGCAAATTATGATACAATCTTCTCAAAATTTCTAGATAAAAACTTTGGCTGATCGTTTGATCTGGAGGAACAAATTCCAAGTGTACTATAAGGGGCCTGCCCTCCAAAAGATAATTCCATTTTGTTTATTTGGGGTCCCCCCTTGTATTTATAAATGTAACATTAAGATTAATATGAATCCAAACAACATTCACTGAGTGTCAACTGTGTATACAAGGCTAGACTTGAGGGCAATAAAAAATACAAGGCAAGGTCCTGTTTCTCAGTTAATAAAAAACCTGATCAGCCACCATTGCCACCTTCTTCTAATATACCTTCCTATCGTCCAGAAGTTGCAAAACAGAATGCTCAGAATTAGTTTGAGCTGGGTTTTGGGGGTACAAATTAGGATCTGTCAATCAGATGCAATGTAGAGAAATTTGGAATGTGGAAGAACCATATTCTGGCTAATTCTGGCTTTTTGCTACTGGCCAGCAAGGTCATACAGACATGATTTGTCTCGTCCTGTAGTGAATCTCCTCCTTTGTACTAGTTAAGAGGCCAGTCCATCTTGGAAGCCTCAGCAGGGTAAAGTCTACCAATGATATTACAGATACCTGCTACATAAAATACCTAGAGTAGCTCTATTTCCCACACTAAACCCTAACTGATATTATTAAGTTTTGTGCCTTTATTGACTAAACAAAGAACTAACAGATTTAATAGGATTTCACCTGAAATTCTCAGATTCTCAAGCCATGCCCCACTTACCTCTATCAGGAAATTAGTTTGACATATTCTTGCACATCTTGATGAACTCATTCATTTCAGTATAATTTGAGCGTTTTATAAACTGATACTGAGAGGACAACTAAACAATTTTCAACAATAAGGAGAACTAAAGCATGTCTCTTTGAATAAAAGAACTCAGATCAATCAAAGCAAGTCTGGGAGTCCTGAAATATACCTACAAAAAGCTAAAATAGGCCACCATTCATTGAAGTCACACCATTTAAAAGGTCTTTTTGTTTTTTAAGTAGTGACTGCTTAAAAGTAGAATACAATACTTAAAATCAATGAGTCAATTTTTTGTAACTCAAGCAAAAAACATATTAACAATCTTTAAACACTGATTCAAATTATTAATGAGTGAGGAAATAGACACATAAACATCAGGGCCATTATAATAAGCAGGTCATAAATATTCTTCCTTTAAAAATATAACCTTCTTTTATTTCTACCATTCTACTTTTGACTACATAATGTTGTTATCATTTTCTCTTCGCCAAATAGAGCAAAGACACACAAAGAACATTAATCCCAAATAATAGGTTCCTCAGTCTTGGTGATTAAAAATAATTATTTCTCTACAAATCCCATGAGAACATATCTGCTTCATACAACTGCTTGTACTTTTTAATGAAACATGATACTAAGCTTAGGCAAAGTACAAAAATAATGTTCAATTAATTAAATACATTCATCTCTTTGGGAAGAAATAAAATATTAACTTCAGTTTCATTAGCTGTGATGTTCACTACATGGAAGATTTTAAATACACATTTCTTCAGAGTGTTTAACTTAAAACACAAGGGGCATATAATTAACATCTAGACCCCAGCAACACTCAAGGGAAATTTTGACCCTGGCACATATATCTTAAAGTACATTTGTGTTTTCTTCATTTTTCTCACACTCTATTAGACTGATAATTTTAACTCTGCAACTCTGATGTTTAACTAAAGGAGGCACTTTGGGAAAAGAAAATTTTAATATAAATAGAATAAAACTGTTCTGCTTTTAGCAGACTGGTATTTAGGACTGCTTTTGACTAAGGTAGAATAACCTAGATATACATTTCTGTGAAATGTAATAGGCCAAAGTGAAAGACATGCATTTGTGTCTTACCAGTACTGATATGGCAGAGAGAACTAAGATAAATTACACAGAACAACTAAAAAACCATATTACTCCAACTGAATGACAAATATCGAAAAAGATAAACTAAACTAACATAACACTCAATATTATTGCCTTAAATCATTACAGAGAATTATGAATTATTTGAAGCAGATCCAACACATAATAATACAGATAACAAGAATAAATAATAAGATAATATAACACAATAACCTCGTGTGCTGGAAGAAATCAACTTTTCTACTTTAGACATGAGGAGGCAACAGAAGCTAAAGAAGGCTAAACAAGATAAGGGTCCTTCTCTGTGTTTTCTTTCAAAAAGAGACATTGGACGCCTGCCTTCTCCAGAAAGAAAAACCAAAGTTATGACTAGATTCCTATATCCCAAATAGAACATTCAGGAGAGAGCATCAAAGTCCAACAGAAAAGTCACAGGAGACACCCGAGGCACAGAAGGAGAAGGACATGAACAGCCAGCTTGACTCGGACTGGCCATAGATCCAGAGATCATCCATATTGCGGGGTCAGTGAGAAAACTTCAGCTGTCCACATCGCCACTGCAAACTGTCACAATCCAAAGCACGGGAGGGCTCCTCTATGCACAGGAACCTGCCACTAATGTGGGTGGTGATTTAGAGACCATGAGAGGGCACTGCGTCAGAGAGGGAACGCACACTGGGTCACTCACCAACCCCCACGGCCTAAGTGGCTACAGATAGACATCACGTGAGAGCACAGCAGTCAGGGAACAGCATCCTGCCCAGGGAACCACTGCTTCCTACCCTGGGAACGACAGTCCCCCTATCTCCACATCCCAGGAGTCCCCGCAAACATCTCCCAGTGTCCACCTGGAGGGCTATAGTGGCAGAGCACTGGCTGGATGCAATGGTGGTCCCAGGATCCGCAGTACTTCAGCCCACAGGGAGAACCTACCCCTCAGGGAAAGGATGGGCAGCACAAAAAGCTAGCCCCTGGGACAAAAAAAAAACAAAAAACAAAGTCTGTGCTTTCCAGAGCCTGACAGCTCACTGTCTGGGACTGTGAGAAGTGACCTTGCCAACAGCAGTGGCACAAACGCTGTGCTCAGTTTCACATGCAGAGAGTGAGATCTCCCACAGGCCAAGTGGTCCCTGTACTTAGGTATACGCATAGAGAACAGGATTCCTTCTCCCCCTCTGCACATCACTACAAGCAAAGTCAAGGCTGCTAATGCCAAAGGCTGGGATGGGTGACCAGGAGGGTTGCCTGTCTATAGGGCTATACATGGCTACTTCACCACCACTGGCAACATGGCCTCAAGTGTCCAAGTATGTGAGAAGGGCAGGATCTCTCCCCCTCTCTGCATGACTCTGCACTGCTGTTGCTACAAAGAGCAGGGGAGCCACAAAGTTTCATGTTTGGGGTTATGGGTGGCAACTCTGCACCTCAGCTACCAACTCCAGAGTGCATCTCCCAGAACCCAGAGAGAGGGTCATCTTACCACTGCTGCTGTCATTGCCCAACCCAAACCACCTGTCCACAAAATCAAAAACTTGCTCATCTACCAGGCACACAGTTGGCACTACCAGCATCAGATCAAGCCATCTGGAGATTCAAGAGTCAGCCTGCCTGGTCCTGCTAACACTGATATCAGCATATGGTAACTTAGAGACCAAGGTTAGGCATGAGCAGCCCACCTCTGCCACCACTGGGGACCAAACACTGGCCCACTTGGCATACCTATCCCTAGCAAAACTTCACCATAGCCTTCACTACTAAGTGCACCCTAAGACCCCAAGGAAATAACATATACCACTGAAACTGATTACAGCTGAAGAAATCATACAGAGACAGAGCTACCAAACACACCTAGAATTAAAACCAAAGGTCTTCCCAACCAACACCATTATACATCTTCAGGAAAAACACCTGATATGGGAAAGCAAAATTTAAACATTAGAAGAAAAAACAATTATCCTAGATATGTAGATATCAACATAAGGACACAGGAAGCATAAAAATGCAAGGAAATGTGAAAGTTTCAAAGGAACACAACAATTCCCCAGCAACAGATTCCCATACAAAAACTTTAGAAAAATCAAAAAAAACTTCAAAATCATGACACTAAAGCTCAGTGAAATTTAAGAAAACTACAAAAAAACCCCAAAAACTAAAAAGAAATTCAAGGTATGAAAGATAAATTTCCCCCCAAAAAAGATATCATAAAAAAGAACAACAAAAACAAAAATTCTGGAACTTGTGAAATCCTTTAATGAAATACAAAATGCACTTGAAAGCTTCAACAATTGACTAGATCAAGCAGAGGTGAGAACCTCGGAACAGGAAGACAAATCGTTTGAAATAATCCAGTCAGACAAAAAGAAACAAAAGCATTAAAAATAATGAACAAAGCTGTCATTATATATGAAACACCATATAGTGGTTAAATATGTGAATTATTAATATCCCCAAAGGCCATGAAAAGATTTGAAACCTATTTAACAAAATAATAGATAAAAACTTCCCGTCTAACAAGAGATTTAGACATTAAGATAAGGAGGCTTAGGGATCTCCAATAATATACAACACAAAAAGGTCTGCCCCATAGCACATTGTAGTAAAACTGGATAAAGTCAATGACAAAGAAAAAATTCTGAAGTCAGCAAGAGAAAAGCATCTAGTCACCTATGAAATAGCCCCCACAAACTGACAATAAATTTTTCAGCAAAACCTCACAGGCCAGGAAAGAGTGGGAGGAGATATTAAAAATGTTGAGAGAGAAAAATAAAACTGCCACTCAAAGATACTATATCCAGAAATATTCTTTATTTATTTATTTATTTTAATTGGCGTCTTGCTCTGTCACCCAGGCTGGAGTGCAGCGGCACGCTCACAGTCACCACAGGCTCAATCTGCTAGGCTCAGCCAATCCTTCCATCTCAATCTTCTAAGTAGTTGGAACTACAGACATGCACTACCATGCCTGGCTAATTTTTTAAATTATTATTTATTGTAGAAATGAGGTGTCACCAAGTCACCCAGGCTGGTCTCAAACCCCTGGGCTCAGACAGTCCTCTAACCTTGGCCTCCCAAAGTGCTAGTACTATAGGCTTGAGCTACCACTCCCAGTCAATATTAAAATGAAAAAGAAATACAATAAAGTCTTTCCCAAACAACCAAATGCTGAGGGGATTCATTAACACTGAACCAGCCATAAGAAAAACGCTCAAGGGATCGGTGAGAAGATGGTGGCTGAGCCAGTCAGTCTATGCGAGTCCTGGTATGAGTGAGTGAGTGTATGGAAAATTTTGTGTGCATGCTGGCGAGTGAGTGGACATGTGAGTGGCTAAATGAGTGAGGTCTAGAGAGCTAGCAGCTGGGGTTCTCCTGGTGCAGCAGCTGCAGCCACAGCCACTGGGCTTGGACCCTAGCAATTCCTGGGACACAGAAGCCGAGAGTCATTTTTTTTTTTTGAGAATGCAGGATTTATTGAGAGGACAGAAAAGCTCCCCCAGTGGGAGGGGACCCAAAGGGGTTGCCCCATTTTTTTTAAACAGACAAAAGTTTTCCTGTGAAGAAGTTGTGGGGAGAGACTACTGTCCCAGGCTCTGCCTCACCACTGCAGCGGGAGAGACTGCGGCTCCAGGGTTTGACTCACCACTTCAGCATCTGGCCAGACATTGGCAGCAGGAGCTGTAGAGGGAGCTCAGAGACAGAGTCCCACTGGAGAGATCCAGAGAGACATCCCACCACCATCTTGAAGGCAGGGCAGGAAAGTGCTTCAACTTGCTCACTCTGGAGCAACAGACTCAATCTCTCTGACTGACGGATCAACTTCTCTGGGGTTGATCATGACACAGAGGAAATATCCTGGAAGCACAAACCTCAGAGGGACCTGATGAGTGCTGAGCCCCAGGCACCCCACCCTCTACCTTGATCCAGCCAAAGGACAAAGGGTATGGTCAGAAAAGGAGGAGGAAGAACTCCAAAGAGATCAGTGGTGAGTCCGGGGCTGACCCAACTCCCCTCCTCCTCAGCAATCCTCTGAATGTCAGACCCACACAACTGGGACACAACTGACAGGGACAAACCCGGGCGGAGCCAGGAAGTTAGTGGCAATAGAAAAATTCCGTTCCAGGATAGGCCTGGCTGGGGCACCCCCCACCCCTTGAGCACATACCTGGGAAAGAGATAATTCCTCACCTCCCTACTAGATGGGATCTCCCTGGCCATAGGAGAGTGGGAGGGGAGGACTGTAGACACACCCAACCCCACTGCCCCTCCTCCTTCCCTGCTATGACACTGGGGAGAGAGTGAAAGAGGTGGAAGTTCTGCAGAATACAGCAGGAAAGAAACAATTACATAGCCTGCCACAAGAGGGCAGGGTGTTTTCTGTTTTTGCTTTGTTTGTTTGTGTTTTTAATTTTTAAATTTTTTAATTTTTTAAAAATGTTTGCCTGTTTGTTAATTCAGCTATTTTAAAAAATAATTTTTCCTTTGTGCATGAATGTGTATGTGGGGATTTGATCTGCATCCCCACCTTTTTATTTCTTGTCTTTTTCTTTTTCTTTCTTCTTTTGTCTGTTTTCTGTCTATGTATGTATGTGAATGACTGAGTGTTCATCCTTCAGTTTTTTGGTTGTTGATGGTCTGTTTTTGCTCTTTTGTTATTCTCTTTTTTTTTTAGTTTAAGATATGTGTGAGGGTTCAATCTGAATTCCATTGTGTTTTTGTTTTTCCAGTCTTTCTTTTTCTTCTTCATCTTGTGCTAGGTGTGTGTGAGAGTGTTTAGTTTTCCTAGTTTTTTGCTGTTGGTGTTTGCTTTGTTTCACTTCGTTGTTATTCCAGTTTGTTTCATGGTGTGTGTATGTCTGTGTGTGTGTGTTCAATTATTTTTTGCTTTGGTTTCTGCTTTCATTGTTCTGATTTTTTTTCTTGTCCATCTTATTTCATTCTATTTTTCTCTGTGCCTTTCATCACTGTATCTTGGACACAGGGGGTACACACACATACCCAGTGCATCGTCATATAGAGTGGTGGTGGGAAATGGGTCTCGAGGAACACATACCACAATCAGTGGACACTGTAATTTGCAAGTAGTTTCTGATTCCTAGCTCCCCATTCTCCACTTTATTCAACTCTCAAAACAACAAGAGGCAGAAAAGTGTCCCACCACAGTCCTGTTTCAAAATAAAACAAATTCAGAGCCCAGATCAGGGAAGAATAGAGAACTGAGCAAACATCAGAAGGGAAAGCCTCTCCCACTGACACTGAATAACAGAACTAAAGAGAAAAGTAAGAGATCCGTCACAAATGAAGAAAAACCAAAGGAAGACCACAGGTAATTTCAAGTGTAACAAAGAGAAATCTCCTGAAAAATCAGACTTTGGAGCCCAAACAATGGAAGTCACCAATGACTGGCCCCAGAATACGACAGGGATTAGGGAATGGATGGAAAGAGTGAATGAATAAGACTCAAGAAAGACAAGATGCAACACTGAAAGAACTTGTAACAGAAAAATGCTCAAGGAAATTCTAAACCTAGAAGTGAAAGGACAACAGTTACTATCATGAAAAATAAAAAATTATAAAACTCATTAGTAAAGCAAATGAAGAGGAAAAAAGATTCAAATTGGTACCAACCACCACATATATCAGCAAACCACAAGGACAATCATTATGTGAAAGAGAAAGAAAAAAAAATACCAAAGAACCAGAAAAAAACTAATGATATCACAGGAAGAAAACCTCACATGTCAGTAATAATCTTGGATATACATGGATTAAAGTCGCTACTTAAAGGTACACACTAGATGAATGGATTAAAAAAATGATTCAACTATATGCTGCATAAAAGAAAACACACTCTGCTTGTAAAGATACATATAATTATAAGTAAATGGATAAAAAAAGATATTTCATGCAAATGAAACCAAAAAAGAGCAAGAGTAGCTATACTTGTATTAGATAAACTTTAAGTCAACCAAAAAGACACCTGTACAGGTAAGTTTATCATAGCACCATTAAAAAAAAAAATGGAACCAACCCAGATGATTATCAAAAGTTGATTGGATAAAGAAAATGTGGTATGTATACAGGATGAAATATTACACAGACATAAGGAAAAATAACATCATGTCCTTTGCAGTAACATGGATGTAGCAGGAAATCATCATTCTAAGTGAACTATCACAGAAATAAAAAATTGGATACCGCAGGTTTTAACTCATAAGCAGACCCCTAAACATTGGGCACATGAGCAAAAAGGTAGGAATAACAGAGGTTGGGTGTTACTAAAAAAAAGGTGGGAGGGGGAATAAGGGGCACACAGTCACCAACTGGGTACTATGTCCACTACCTGGGGCACAGAAGGTTCACCAGAAGCCCAAACCTCACTTGCACATAATGCACTTACATAGCAAATCGTCACATCTATCCCGCAACTCTAAAATAAATAAGTTAAAAAAAAAAAAGAAATGGAATATTGAAGTCTCATAACCTAAAGAAAGTGAACTATTTGGTAAAAACTTTCTTACAGAACATATTCTAGATGATTTTACTGGTAATTTCTATCAGGTATTCAAAAAATAAACAATTCAAGTTATATATAAATTATTCAAGAATATTGACAGACAGGAAACAATTCTCAACTTATTTTTTGAGAGTTGGATAACTTTGATTCCACAATCTGACAAGGACTGAATCACGGAAAGGAAAATCACTTGTAAACATGATTAGAAAAATCCCACAGAAAATATTAGCAATCCAAATTCGGCATCAATTAGTTATGTAAATTATGAACAATTTGGGTTTGATTTAGCATTATAAAATCAATTATTGTACATTATCATATTAACAGATTAATGGAGAAAAGTCTTCAGATCATCTCAACATGTGCCAAAAGAGCAGTTGTTGAAATTCAACATCTGTTCATGATAAAAACTCTTCATGAACCAAAGACTAACAATGCATTTGGCAGTCTCATTGGCTATGTAGCATTTTTGCAGGATGATCCCTTGATGATAAGTGGAAGATAGATGTCAGAAATCCCTTGCCCATTGAGGCTTCTTTCCTAATTTCCACCAGGTGTGGTTATATGAACATTTCTGGTACCTCTTTTTATATATAAAAAAACACAATATATTATATATAATTATTGATCCCCAATAATATACAATACAAAACTTTTTTCTTTGTCATAAATATATAATGTATTATGTATATTTAATATATATAAATATTAAATATATATAATAAAAAGAGACATATTACATATTTTTTAAAATCAACAAAATAAATTGAGAAATGCAAAAAAAAAAGTGGTGCTCCTTGCAGAAGGCATAATCTTATATCTAGTAAAAACAAGACTCCACCAGAAAACTCTTAGAACTGATAAATTTAGAAAAGTTGTAGGATACAAAAATCAACATGCAAAAATCATTAGCTTTTTTACACATCAATAATAAAACAGCTGAAAAAGAAATCAAGAAGACAATTCTATTATACTTGCAATAGCTACAAAATAAAATACCTATGAATAAATGCAACCAAAAAGGCAAAATATCTCTACAAGCTGGGCTCGGTGGCTCAACCTGTAATCCCGCACTTTGGGAGGCTGAGGTGAATGGATTGACTGAGCCCACGGCTTCGAGACCCACCTGGGCAACTTGGCGAGACCTCATCTCTACAATAAATCAAAAAATTAGCCGGGCATGGTAGCACACGCCTGTAGTTCCAGCTCCTTGGAAGGCTGAGGTGGAAGGATCTCCGGAGCCCAGTAAGTCGAGGCTGCAATGGCCGGGAGCAGCCACTGCACTCCTGTCTGGGTGACAGAGTGAGACTCCAACTCAAATATATATATATATATATCTACAAAAAAACCTACAAAACACTGAGGAAAGAAATTGAACAGAACACAAAGAAATGGAAACATGTCCCATACTTATGCACTGGAAGAATTAATATCTCTAAAATGACGATACTGTCCAAAGTAATCTGCAGATTCGATGCAACCCTTATCAAAATGCCAATGTCATTTTTTTACATAAATAGAAAAAAATCCTAAAATTTTTTTTGTTAGGAAAATAAAAAAAAAAGAGCCTGAATAGCCAAAGCAATTCGGGGGGGGGGGGGGGGAACTGGAGATATCACACTACCTGATGAAACATATTACAAGACTATAGTAACCAAAACAGCATAGTGTTGGTATAAAAATAGACACGCCAACAAATAGAACAGAGTAGAGAACTCAGAAATAAATTCACATATTTACAACCAATTGGTCTTTAACAAAGGCACCAAGAACATACATTGGGGAAAGGACACCCTCTTCAATAAATAGTACTAGAAAAACTGAATAACCATATGCAGATGAATGAAACTGGACATCTATCTCTCACTATATATAAAAGCCAATTCAAGATAGATTAAATAAGTAAATGTAAGACCCAAAACTATAAAACCACTGGAAGAAAGCACAGGTAAAACTCTTCTGGACATTGGTATAGACAAAGATTTTATAGCTAAACCTCAAAAACACAAGCAGCAAAAACAGACAAACGGGACTATAGTAAACTAAAAAGTTTCTGTACAAAAAAAGAAATAATCCACAGAGTGACAAGACAATCTCTTGAATGGGAGAAAATATCTGCAAACTATGCATCTAACAGAGACTGATATCCAGGTTTACAAGAACTAAAAAAACTCGACAAAACAACAACAAAAAAATCTAATTAAACAGCAGGTGAAGGATATGAATTTTTCCAAAGACGTCCAAACAGCCAATAAGCATATGAAAAAATGTTCAACAACACTAATCAGAAAAAAAATGTAAATTAAAACTATAGTGAGATATCATCTTATACCATCAGAATGATTATTATTAGAAAGTCAAAAAATAACAGATGTTGGAGAGTATGCAGAGAAAAAGGAATGCTTACACGCTAACAGTGAGATTGTAAATTAGTACCTCTACGGAAAACAGTATGGAGATTTCTCAAAGAACTAAAAATAGAGCTATCATTCAATCCAGCAATCCCACTACTCAATGAAAAACAAATCATTATATAAAAAAGATATATGCACTAATATGTTTATCACAGCACTATTTGCCAAAGCAAAAACATGGAATCAACCTAAGTGTCTAGCAATGAATCAATGGATAAAGAAAATGTGGTATATATAAACAATGGAATACTATTCAGGCCTAAAGAAAAATGACATTTATGTTGCTTTTACAGCAACATAAATGAAACTGGAGGCCATTATCTTAAGTGAAACAACTCAGAAACAGAAAATCAAATACTGCATGTTTTCATTTATAAGTAGAAAGTAAATAATGTGTACACGTGGACATACTGTATAAAATAATAGACACTGGAGACCTGGAAGGGTGAGAGATGAAAAATTACTTAATGGGTACAATGTACATTATCTGGGTAATGGTTACACTAAAAGTCCAAACTTCACCACTTTGTAACAACTATGTAACAAGACTGTACTTTAGCCCTAGAATTTATACAAATAAAAAATATTAATTTAAGTCAATATATTAAGTCTTGGTAAAAATAATAACCATCTGTGACATCTGAGCCACAATCTATTCCCATCCTGCCCTCTTCCAGGTCATTTGACTGAGGCTCCATTCCAGGCAGGCATAGCCAAGAAGGCATGGCTTTCTCTCACTCCAGCTCTCAGTCAAGGGCTACAGATTCACCTACAGAGGGGCAGGCCTCCAGTTCACTACTGAAGAGGTTCTATTCCAGGAAAACATAGCTAAAGCATTGGTGCTCCCTTTCTCCAACCAGCCCCACTTGTAAGGCAGAAGGTGAGACCCAGTTGCCACAACTCCAGTTCACTCATACAATGAAAGTTCTACAACAAAAGGGACAAGTTGAGATGATCAGAGGCTACCATCCCCATCTAGTCTCCACTTGCAAAGGAGTGAAGCTCCAGGCAGAAAGCAGCCTATGGTCTCTACCACTAGCTCCAGTGCAATGGCACACAGATTCTACTGAGACGGAGAGACAGACCTTATGAACAGATAAGGCAACAGCTCTGCCTAGGGGACTGACTTTATTTGGAATGGAGCATGAGGAAATTCATGTCTAAGGACACTGTCAAAAACAGTGGAGATCTAGAGAGTGAATGGTTAACAGGTGGGTGACTTCATAATACTAGTAACAACAAGTGAAACAGTAGATTACTAGAAGCTCAATTTTTAAAAATCAAGTAAAGAGACAGCTAAGAAGAGCCCACCTGGGATCTGAGAATGCCCCCAAGGACTGGTAATACCTTGCCCTTCGAAGAAATTCAATTTTTTTTCCCTTTTAATTTTAGATTCAGGAGATACATGTACATATTTGTTACATGAACACATTGTGTAGTGGTGGGGATTAGGTCTCAGAAGGCCCATTTCCCAAATAGTGAGCAATATGCCCATTAGGTAATTTCTGAACCCTAACACCCTTTCCCACCTCCTCCTTTATTGGTGTCCCCATGTCTATGATTTCCAGCTTTGTGGCCATTTAGCTCCCATATATAAGTGAGAACATGTGGTGTTTAGTTTTTCTGTTTATGAGTCAGTTCACTTACAATGATGATCTCCAGCTCCATCCATGATTGCTGCAAAGAACATGAAGAAATCCAGATTTAATTAAGGCAGATTGTAGGGCAATTTATGTGTCATGACACTGTCACAAAACTTTAAGAAAAGGCATAATAAGATAGCAGTTAGTAGGGACTAAAAACAGCGTGGATGTCAACAGAGTTAGACCAACCAGAAGCTTAATGGAGTGATCATGGAACTAGACAATCAAAGAGAACATAGTTTAAGCTATAGTCATCCCAGGTGGCAATAGAGAGTGCATATATAATGAAGATGTGACATCAGTGGCTGCATATTTCAGGCAAAACAGGCTTCACTGAAGTATTCCAGTTAATTCACCAAACTAATAAACAAGCAAAAAATGACAGCCAAAAAAAAAAGTGGGGAAGGAATCAGTAGCCAAAGTTAATACAAATATTATCTAAAATGTCTTCAACAAAAATTAAAAGACATACCAAGAAATAGTTAAGTGTGATTTACACAAACAAACAAACAAAAAAAACCAGTAGAAATAGTGTTTGAGTGGGCCCAAATGTTAAACTTACAAAAGATTTTAAATCAGGTATTATAAATATGTTCAAAGAACTAAGGGAAACTATTTATTTTTAAATGAAAGATGATGTCTCTTCTACTAGAGATATCAGTAAAGAGATAGAAATTACTTTTGAAAAATAAAAATTCTGAAATTGGAAAGTATAATATAACCGAAATATAAAACTCACTTGAAAGCCTTAATAGTGATTTTGAGTTTACAGAATAATCCTCAAACTTGAAGATAATCAATGGATATATACAATCTAAAGAAGAGAGAGAAAAACAAATAAATAAAAATGAACATAGCCTCAGAGAAATGGGAATTTCAGAAGGAAAGAGAGAAAGAAGCAGAAAAATGAAAGAGAGAATAGCTACAGTTTCTTCCCAAATTTGAAGAAAAACATCAGCCTACATATCCAAGAAACTCATTGAACTCCAAGCAGTATAAATATGAAGAGATTCATCCACATCCAAATGCATCATAGTCAATATATTAAAAGAGAAAGAGAAAAGAAACTCCTGAAAGCTGCAAAGAAAAAGTAACTTGTCATGTACAAGGAAATCCAATAAGATTAACATCTGACTTCTCATGAGAAACAATGGAGACCAGGAGGCATTGGTATGACAGTCTAAAAGAGTTTTTTTAAAAAAGCAACTGAAATCATGTCCAGCCAAACTATGCTTTAAAAATGAAGCTGAAATAAAGACATATCAAGATAAACAAAAACTAAAAGAATTTGCTGCTAGTACACCAGCCTTACAAAAAAATACAATAAGAAGTTCTTCAGGCTGAAAGCAGTTGATACCCAACAGCAATTTAATAGAGCCCTATGACTCTACTACCCTGTTCATAGATGACTAGACCAATGGATTAATGATTGAAGCCAAGACAGCCATCTAGAGGTAGCTCAAATTTTCAGTTTTTGCAATAAAAGTCTCAATGTTGGCATTGAGTCAAGTGTGGTAAAATGTATGACAAGTGTTTTCTCCTTGAAGACCAGCAGCTGCCAAGATAGTTTCCTGCCTCCCTTACATCAAACACCATCTGAATGTCTCAGTTCCTTTCAACCAAGAAGGAACAGACAAATAAATTTAACTGCAGAATGTAACATAACAATGGAATAATTAAGCATGGGAAACTACAAAACCACTGTTTGAATTTTCAGTCAGAAAATATCAATTTCTAATGGAAGATACTTTGGTTATTTTGACTTATGAGTTTTTGCTATTTACATTTTTCTATTTTGGAGGACAGGAGCCATCTTTGTGAAACAGAAATGGAAGAGCTGCAGGACCATTTCTAAAGATTGAGATACTTCATTCCCCCAGTCCCTACTCCCTATTCCACATCTCACTATGATTTTGCCTGTCTTCCTGAGTTAAAGCTACTTTAACAAAGTATCAGACTGGGTGGCTTATAAAACACAACAATTTATTTCTCACAGTTCTGAAAGCTGGAAGTTAAGGATCTGAATGACAGCACGGTCGGGTTTTGGTGAGGGCTGCTCCTGAACTGCAGACTACCAACTTGCTTTATATCCTGAGCTGCAGACTACCAACTTTCTTTATATCCCCACATAGAGGAAAGAGAATAATCCAATTCTCTGGTCTCTTCTTATTAGGGCACTAATCCCATTTGTGAGGATGCCAGGAAGAGCAAACTATAGTCTAACATCTTATCATTTTATAAGTTCCCCTAAAATAAGATCTTATACGATACAAACACATTTTTAACCCAAGTGAAGTCCTGGAAATTAAATGCACTTAATGCATTTTAAAAACACTTGCTAATATTAGTCTTTGTATTAGTTATGTGTCACTTATTAAAACTAAAAGAATGCTTTCTCAGTGCATATAATTTAACTTTCTTTTTACTGAGGTAATGTGTACTATTTGAACATTTTGAAGAGCATAATGCACCTGTTGACTTTTGTTATTGCTTAAGGCTGATAACAACCTTATTTCCTTTTATATCCTTGTAGAAAACTGCCTGAAAACAAACATCTAAAAAACAATTTAATGTGCTACTTAAAATGATATGTTATCAAATTAAAATCACTCTAAAGATAAGGTAACTATAAAAACTACAGAAATAATGTATGAACAGTAAAAATTTGCTTATTATAAAGGTTACTAATCCCTTCTTAATGGTATTTGTGGTAGTTAAGAAATGAATGATTATCAATTACTTAGATACCCCAAGAATATTACCTCATTTGTTTCATATCACTCATTTTTCCATAGCAAGTCCTTAAGTAATGATTCCCAAAGCTGTAACTCATCTTTATAATTGCTTTAAGTATTAAATAGATCTATAGGTAATATGAAGCTATCAATACTTCACATTTTGTGAAAAACCTAAGTCATCTGTCACACACTCACAAATACACACACAGTATACAGAGTTAAGAATCACAAACCCCTATCTCTTTCATTTACATTTTTAAAAATGAGGCAAAAATAAAGAAACTTGAGAATAGATATTTATATTTCTAAATTGTTGTATTGGTCACATAAAAATGACAAACTTTAATACATATTAATAACACTTCAAGAAAAACATTAAAATATTCAGTCCACTTCTACTTTCTGGCTCTATGGAAATATTCATGCAACTCAAAGAGTTACAGGAAATAGACTAGCTCTCTTCACAACTCCCAAAACTCCTATTCTTTCATACAGATAAAGGATTTGATAATTAAATTTCCCAGGAAGTATAAAGGTTTATTTAGTTACAAGGTTTTTACTTGCAAGGTATCTCTGCCAATAGCCATCTTTATAAAAATCTCAGAGTATAGAGCATTTATGGATTTACCCAAAAACTGGAGTACTTTTAGCTAATAACAGAGGACAGACCACATCTCTACCAGGTTCAATAATTTTAGCCTGTCTACATTTTTGCTGCTAATATTTGTTTTCTGGATATTAACAGTTACTTAATACTCAGGCAATACATTATTTTACAGCATGCACTTGGATAAAGAAGAAATTAAGATTTTAAAAAGTAAACTAGTCAGGCTTGGTCCCGCGCCTTGGGTGGCTCAGCCTGTAGTCCCGCGCCTTGGGAGGCTGAGTTGAGTGGATTGCCTGAGCCCGTGGGTTCGAGACCCACCTGGGCAACTTGGCGA
>NW_007246956.1:42335-105665 GCF_000164805.1 Carlito syrichta
TATTAGAATATGTAAACAACTCTCAACACTCAACAGTAAAACAATAAACAATCCCATTAGAAAGTGGTCAAAAGGCATGAAGGAACATTTTATCAGAAAAGATATACAGATGACAAATAAACATGAAAGTGTGTCTAAAAAAATGAAACTAACCATGTTGCCCATCGAAACTGAACTGGATAAAAAAAATAGTGGTACATATACATGATGAAATATTACACAGTTATAAAGAAGAACATAATTATGAACTTTGCAGCAACCCGGATTGATTTAGAGTCTATAATACTCAATAATTTAAAGAAAGAAAGTACTGAGTACCACTTGTTCTCACTCATAAGCAGACCCTGAAAATTTAACATAATACTATAAGAAGGTGATTGGCAGTAGTCGGAAACTGCCGGGATGGGGGAAAGCATAACATTAATAAATGTACCTGATCTCAAACCAGGCAAAGTGGGGACTAAAGTGAGGCCCAAACTTTATCTGTAAGATGACTACTTGTATACCTAATCCTGAGTTGTATCCCACCTCTTTAAAATAAAATAAAAAATAAACAATTTTTTAAATAAAAAGTACTCTCGCCAGGCTCGGTGGCTCAGCCTGTAGTCCCGCGCCTTTGGGAGACTGAGGTGAGTGGATTGCCTGAGCCCGCGGGTTCGAGACCCACCTGGGCAGCGAGACCTCATCTCTACAATAAATCAAAAAATCAGCTGGGCATGGTAGCGCATGCCTGTAATTCCGTCTACTCGGAAGACTGATGCAGATGATCGCCGGAGCCCAGCAGGTCGAGGCTGCAGTGGCCGGGAGCGGCCACTGCACTCCAGTCTGGGCGACAGAGTGAGACTCCAACTCAAACAAACAAACAAAAAGTAAACTAGAACAGAAAATTGTACCCAGACTAATTAAGATCTCTAAAAAGAGTTTAATCTTGCTACTCAAAGTAGTATTGAAGGGGCTATTCTCACACAGTACAATGACCAGCTTTATAGAAGAAATGCAAGAATCAAAAAGAGCTTGCGCTAAAAGCATGGTAAAAGAAACAACCTTCCTTCTGTTTCTGCTATACCAATCTTCAAAAAAAAGTTATTATTGATTATCATTTCTTTTTTTCTACTATTATCTCTTTTTTAAAAAAGTACAATCTGGCATTACAGTCCCAAGTTTCTGCTCATGAATAATCATATCAGTTGTCACTCAATTATCCCTTTCAACATTTAATCTAAATTATCTCCAACGCCTTGTTCTTTTTCTTTCTTTGAAGTTCTTCCTTGAATTTAAAAGTCACATTTTTTCAAGACGAGTAGGTTGATGGAAGATGGAGGCAGAGATTAAATCCGGGAAATCACTGATCAAGGATGCTTGGAATTCCTATGAATACAAATAGCCTATCAAGGTTAAGGAGGTTCGACTTGAGTTTAGAAAAAGGGAAAAATGCACTTAGTATTTTCTATGCCTATACAGATTTAAGGTCTTAGGTACAATTTGAAAGGTAAATTATGCAAATTCAAGTGTAGCTTTCTTTCATCTGGGTTTTTAAGAGCTATTTTTACTGTTTTTCCCCTATGTAAAACAAATCCTTAAAAATATATACTCTAAATAAACAAAAACTATTGTCATTAATGAGACATAGTCTCTTAAAATATTGGCAAATCTTCCAAAAATAGATGTGCTTCTAGGAAATGACCAGACAACAAATATTAACTTTAAAAAGTAACCATAAAATGTTGCTACAATATATTATCTCATTCAACAAATATTAATTGAGCACTTAGTATGGGTAACAGTGTATGGAAACACAGAGGGACACAGAATAAAACCTGGTTCGTAAACCACACCCATTTATGATCTGAAAAGGGATAGAAGCCTTAAATCCGTAAGTGACTGCCACAAGTTAGAATTACATCATTGCAACTTGGTGAATGGCCCAGAGCAAAATCTGTGCACAGAAGCATATCAAAAGAAAAAGCAAACAGTAGGCTGAATATCAGAGTGAAAGCACAGAAGACTGTTAGAAAGAGAAGAGATGTCAGTTCAACACAGTCCAGGAACAAAGATAGAGAATGTAGCAGAAGTAAATAGCATCTCTGGGTTATAAAGGCTATGTTAAAGGAAAGTGAGAGGTTGAGAAGCCTTAACTACAGCCATGAACAAACAACCCTTTAACAGCATTATTCTCTGATTCTGTTTACCAGCAAATTTCTGGTTATTAATTATAAAACCTATGCATAGAAAATCGGGAGATTGATGCCCTGCACAAAAAAGTAATGTTTTAACATCTGGGTAGGACTCCTGCATGGTGAATCAATAAACTGGCTGTCTTTTATACACTGCTCTCTTGTGAGTTTAGCTTTTTAATATGAGCCAGTCTCCTGGGTCACATTAACTGTAGGACACAGCAAACCTAAATTTCCAGATGTGAGGACAAGACCTTGAATCATATAAGGACATCCAAGTTGACTCTGTCTTGTTGACAGGTTGACCGGCTTTCTCCTGCATCACTTTTTCTACTTTATTATGGGCCATTTTGAAATTTTTATAGAAATATATCCAGATTACTTTAACAGAGTATGAGAAAAGTGCCATTATCACTTACAGTGATATACTCCAAATATAATCCAATATAAACCAAAAAGATTTCAGGAAGGGAAATGTTTAGTATTTATTTGTTTGTTTTGCTGTCGTTGTTGTTGTTTTTGAGTTGGAGTCCACTTCATCGCCCAGGCTAGAATGCAGTGGCATGCTCACGGCTACTCCAGTATGGACCAATTGGACACAGACGATCCTTCCACCTCAGCCTTCCAAGGAAGGCTTTGTAAAGAGTATGTCAATATTTCATCATCTTTACAATCTTAATCTTGAACCAAATCTAAAAGGCATTTTCTATTGACGTGCTGACAAGATGAAAGAGAAACTCAGACTGGAGTAACATCAAATATTTCCTTTGGGTTATATAAAATTAGGTGCTTTTAACAGCAATTTTCTACTTCTCATTATAATTTTGGAAATCCTTCAAAATGCAACTTATTACAATTAGAACATAACTTCACTAATAAAAACAGATATGGGGAGGATTGATACGTATCTATTCCCAAATGTGTCATCCAGTTTTGATCTAATTTGCATAATTATAATTTGAATTAAGCCATTTCCTTTTATAAGGTCCTGTCCTTGGATTTTTAATATATTCTGATAATTACCTCATCTATGCGAGATAAAAGGGAAGCGGGAACCGGTAGCTGCCTAGTTACACTTCATTCATGGTTACCACATCATCCATGATAACCACATAACCCTAAATTAATGAAGGCGTCACAGCTCCACCTCATGCAGAATAGCTAGAAATTTGAAAATCTCTATGGTTCCGAAGAAAAAAATCAGTAATACCTTATCACTGTGCATTCTGCCCATTTGAACCCCCAAATAAATGATAATTCACTTTCTCTTGGAGAAGAAAGATCCCTTCTGTCCACAGGAAGGACTCAACTATTACTAGAACAAAAATATTTTCAAGTTTAATAATAGCACAAGATTTCACTATAAAATAACGGAGAAAAAGAACCCAGAGAAAAGAATCTGAAAGAGAAATGAACTCATAGGAAATTCTATAGAAATGTAAATTAGTCTTTAACACAACTTTACATTACCAACACTCAAGCTAAAGTTCATAAAATCACACGTCTTTACATTAAAATTTCATTAAGCAATTTTGTGAACTAAAATTAAAGGATTTCGATTAGAACTTTAAAATGGCAAAGTCACCTCTACTTGTGCTGCCAAATGTGCTTTCTCCTTGTCTTTTCGCTCCACGGACCGCTTCACTTCCTCCAACTCAGATGCCACTGAACTGAAGCTCAGCTGCACTCTCAAATCTGACATCTGTTTCTCCAGATCCTGTTTTTCCCGCTCAACTCCTTAAAAGAGAAAATATAAAGCTAGACAGTTGTTCTTTATTCTCAGGAGGATATACTTGCAAATAGTACTGAGCCCTGAGGTCTCAAAATTCTATGTAACATAATCCATTTATTGACATTGTCACACAACAAACTTTGTCAGTCTACTGTCTCCGATCTCACACAGTTTTCAGATATATATATTGCTATGTCATCCAATATTAATTCACTTTGATACTAAAACTTAAAATGTTATCTGATTTCTAGTGCAATTTATTCCAGGAAAATTGTACTTTTTTTTCTTTAATTTTCCTCACATGTCTACGTTATTACCCCAAATGGTAAAACAAAAATACTAAAGAATTTTTCAATTATGCCACTCCACCTAACTAAAGTTACTTAAGTTTACCCAACAAAATGCTTTTCTTGCAACATAAATAACAAATGATGCTGTTAAATCTCTGATTGTCTATGACCACCAACTTGTTAATTCTATCAATTCTGGAGACTATTGGCTGAAATTATATCATTAAATAAGAGAAATTTACTTAGCATTTAATTCAACATGAAATACCTGGTCATATGGCACTATACCATCTTCTTCAAATATAAGGACAAATAACATAAAAATATATCCTCAATGAGCTTATATCCCAAGACTAGAGAGACAGGACATAAAGTACTGCCTTGAGTCTAAAATGTCAGAAATTGGAATACATGCTGTCATTTTAAAAAGCAGTTTTTAAAAAGTAGTTTTCTGAGCCGGGCTCAGTGGCTCAGCCTGTAATCCCATGCTTTGGGAGGCTGAGGTGAGTGGATTGCCTAAGCCCACAGGTTCAAGACCTGCCCGGGCAAGTTGGCGAGACCTCATCTCTACAATAAATCAAAAATTAGCCAGGCGTGGTAGCTCATGCCTATAGTTCCAGCTACTTGGAAGGCTGAGGCGGAAGGATCGCTGGAGCCCAGAAGGTCGAGGCTGTGGTGGCCGGGAGCGGCCACTGCATTCCAGTCTCTGTGACGGAGTGAGACTCCAAATCAAAAAAAAAAAAAAGTATTTTCTGGGAAAAAGGAAGAAAGGAAAGAAGAAAATATTTACAAATCAGATTTATACAGCACTCAAAATATATCTCAACTTCAGAAATATTAAAGTGCTCAAAATTGTACATATTAGAATAGACACATGGGCATTTCAAAAGTATGACAACAGCACTGACAGATACACAAGGATTATACAGAAACAGTACAAAGGATAGTGTGGTTAACTCTATCCTGGTGACAGACTAAGGCAGGAAGAATTGAAAACTAATTCGATTTTTAAAAGGAAAACAATACTTCACCAAGCAAAGGAGAGGGAATTGGGGGTGTTTTTAAGGAAAGAAAAACACCATAAAGCACAGGGATACAAAACTAGATTTAATATCCAGGTGTCTGTACACACAGTAGTTCTACGTAGATAACATATCTCAAACAATATGAGGGTGGGAGAAGGGAGAGTCAGCAGAGTTTATGTGTTGCTAGGGAACTTGGAATTTATCCTGCAGACCAAGGGTTAGCAAACATTTTCTGCAAGGGACCAGATAATAAATATGTTAGCCACATGATCTCTGCCGCAACTACTCAACTCTGCCATTGTATTGCAAAAGTAACCTAGACAGTGTGTCAGTGAGTGAGAGTAGCTGTGTCCCAATAAAGGTTGTTTACAAAAACAGATGGCAGTCTGAATTTGGCCCATGAGCTCTTTCCCCAGTCCTCTAGGTCTCCAATCTGAAAATTTACATATTGATTTATGTGTAATTTGTATTCATTCATTTTATAAATATATATATTCTATCATATATAGGTATAGGTATGCACATATAACATCTCAATAGTATATATATATAGACATATGTTTCATGATATATATAACACTAGCATGGATATATAACAAGTTTGAATACATAGTATGCAAAATATTAAGGCATACATGTATAAATATATACGTGTGCATGTGTATATTTCATGAAACATGTATTTGGTATGGAGACACACATGATATTTTGTTATGTTTCATAATATATATACATGTATAAAACGTTAATAAAGATAAATATACATATATACATAGGCATACACACATATATCACATATAAATAAAACATTTACCAAAAAAATTTGAAACATAAAGTATAAAATATAAATAGCATTACAAATGCTCCATCTTGGAGAACACTTGGGTCAGTATAGGATCACAGTTAAGACCTCAAGTTTGGAAAAGAAAAGATTTAGGTCTCCTACTTCCCACATGTGTGATCTTGGGAAAGTTAGTCTCTTAGTTCTTCAAACCTTTTATCATAATACTTAAAACAGAATAAGAATAGTACCCTTGTCATAGAGGTGCAACACAAATTAAGAGAGACAATGTAGTAAGAGTTTAATAAATTGTAATGAGAGGTTTTAATCAAGAGAATAATCAGTTTGTGTTTTAGAAGGGTATCTTTAGTAGTAAAAAGAAGACAGTCTACAGAGGAGCCAGAATAAGTTTAGACAGGTTTTAAAAATACTACAGGTAAGATGAAGCATGCCCAAGCTGGAGCAGTAGAGATAAGAAAGAGAATGGGGCAAATTCAAGAGAAATTAGGATGTACAAACAGGCACGATGTGGGGACTAATTAGAAGGAGGAAAGAAGGAATACTTTTGATATTCTCCATATTTTAGTATTGAATGGAAGATGATGCTTTCATTTGAGACAGGAAAGAAAAACAGGATTTGAGGAAAGGATACATTCACTTGTAAAGCTACTGACTGAGCTTTCTGTGGAATACCAGATGAAGACATCCAATGAGCAACTCCATCAGAAGAGTTGAAGATTAGGAGAGTGAGTAGAGATAGATTTAGGAATTATCATTTACAGGTGATAACTAAAGCATAAGATTAAATAACAACCCCTTGGGAATGAACTAAGTAAGAAAAGTCATGACAGACTACTATACAAAATCAACATCTGAAAGACAAACTGTGAACAAAGCGAAAAGATTCAAATGAAAATAATAAAAACGACCAGGGCAGAAGAATTAGGAAAAGAAAACCGGCAACAGTGACAGAAGTAATGAAAAGATTCTTTGAAATTGACTGAGGAGGTCACTAGTAAACCAAGCAAAGTCAATTTTAGAAACAGAGGTGGAAACCATTGTGCAGTGCATAGAAAAGTCAACAGCAGCTGGAATGTGATGAGTGTGGTTTCTTATGTAGGATTGTCAATAAATAATACAAATATTCTATAAAGATTTTTCAACTCTAGGATGGTTGAAAAAAAGTGAAGAAATCCATCATCACACTGATAAGAGAACTTTCAGATATTTTTTAAAAACCTGGTAAATGGTTCAGAAAAGTCACATTTTTCTGGTTCTCAATGATTTATACAAGAAATAACTAGATTTTATGAGGTATCAAAACATACAACAAATATGTCAGTCTTTTTCCAACAATTCCTATGTGCATCTTTATGAAATTTGATGAATAATCTAATAGTTTAGAATTTTATTTTTTTAATTTGATGTCAAATGCTATCTAAATGATAATATCACATGAAACTTAAGTGAACTTAATGGCATATAAATACATGGTTAGTTTGTTCCCACCAAATCACATGTTGAAATTTGACCCCTTGCCGGGCTCGGTGGCTCAGCCTGTAATCCTGCGCCTTTGGGAGGCTGAAGTGAGTGGATTGCCTGAGTCCATGGGTTCGAGACCCGCCTGGGCAACTTGGTGAGACCTCATCTCTACAATAAATAAAAAATGAGCCAGGCGTGGTAGTGCGCGCCTGTAGTTCCAGCTACTTGGAAGGCTGAGGCGGAAGGATCGCCAGAGCCCAGCAGGTCGAGGCTGCGGTGGCTGGGAGCGGCCACCGCACTCCAGTCTGGGTGACAGAGTGAGACTCCAACTCAAAAAAAAAAAAAGAAAAGAAATTTGACCCACAGTGTGACGGTGACGGTAGAGGGGGTCCAGGTGGAAGTTTTAGGCTATGGGGTCAGATGTCTCATAAATGCCTTGGTGCCACTCTTGCAACAGTGAGTTCTTGCTCTCGTGAGAATGGATTGGTTCTCAAGGAAATGAATTAGTTCCAGGAAGAGTGAGTTGTTATAAAGTCAGGCTGCCTCTCAGATTTGGTCCTTGCACACGCATCCATTCCTCCTTGGACCACCTTCGCCTATGCAGTACAAAACTCACCAGAAACCAAGCAGATGCCAGAGCCATGCTTCTTTATAGTCTTACTTATTTACAAAGTAATTCTCTTTTTAAAATGTTTCCTCTTCTGAATAAATCATTTTTGTGAATTTTTAAAAATAAAATAAAATAAGTTTCCCAGCCTCAGGGAACACAAAATGGACTAAGACAGTATATTGGAATAGCTTTGTCAAAATTTGTCATCCACTGAAGATTTTCTGACATGGAAATTCTATCTTAAGAAACATCTTGAGTTATGTTTGGAAAACCTGGGGAAATATTTACCTTCCTTAAATTTAATAGTACATCAAACGCTTATAAGAGATTTTCTAATAATTTGTGCATTTGAGTAGAAAACCTCATTATTGGAATAATATATAAACTGAGTAATCTGGACTCACTTGTTAAAAACCATTATAAAATCTCAATATTACCATTTTTGTTGAAACTGGACTTACATCCAGAGTCATTAAAGTACACAATTTACATTAACACCACTACTGAGAAAGTAGTCTAACATTCTTCAAACACAAAATGTTCTTACTACACATAAGAAAAAGCCAGTGACCACTTCCATGATGTGATTACCAATCTCTAGATAACAAAAAAGACAATTATAATTTTAACTTTTCATATACTGAAAATTGAGACAAGGGGAATTGAAAAATAGACAGGCATTTACAAGTATAAAGACAAGTACACATGCACATAAACACACACACACAAACACACGCACACACACACAAACACACGCATTTAGGCATGGGAACAGGAAGCTAGTAAAGCTTCCACTACTGCCTTTGAAGCCTCTTTCTAAGAGAAAGTCCCATGTATAAGCAGATGTGACAACCAAAATGGTTCTGAAAATCAAGCAAAGAAGACATAAAATTGGATACTAAATTACAATCACCTTCTCTGAAAACTTTACAATAGATCAAGAAATAGGTATCATAACATGAGTAGAACACAAGGAATGCAATTCTGAGAATGAAAAGTATTTTCTAAGAAAGATCAGCAACAGCCCACACATTTACAAATCAGAATTATACCTCTCCTAAACCTCCAGTCATCTCCTTGTTCATCCTGATGGTTCGACTGTTGCCTGGAAATCTGAGATACTTGATGCTGTAAACCCTTTCGATCACCTTCTGCTTTCGTGAGTTGTGTACGCAGTTCTTCTACCTAAATATATATAGTCAAAAATCAAATTTTTATCAGTTTTCAAAATCAGAAAAATAAAATTGAATTTACAAATTATTATAAATTATTTTCACAGGGGAAAAAAATCATACTTGAAATGGACTACTGTAAACACAAATAGAAATCAAGTTAATCTCCTTGCTATGCGAAGCACAGTAGAACAGTTTCTTGTTCCATTTCTTCATTCTTTCCATTCTCTCCACAAACAATGAGTGTTTTTTCATTCCCTGTGTCTACTGTGACAAAAAATTTGACCACATTTTCATGAAATCCCATATTTTGTCCCAGTTCATTCTACTGCTATTAACCTAAACCACCCCCAATTAAGTACTGTATGTTTTTATACTTTTCTATTTTTCACCTATCTTCTTTCATGTGAACATAGTCTATTAATTGTTAAATTCAAGTGAAATGATCATAATTTAGCACATTTTATACCAAAATAATGCTCAGATAAGCAATAAATGCTATTGAATAAGCTATAAATTTCTTGAAGCCAAGAACTGTCTTATTCATCTTTATATTTCTAGAGACTACCAAATTATCTAGTACATAGAAGATACATCCCAAATGACCACTAAACAAGTTATCAGTGGCAAAAAGATTCAGCTAGAGACACAAAGACAAACTGAACAAAGAAATATCTTCCTTCAAACACTGAAATTAGAGATTACAAATCAGAATGGAATTTAATACAAAAATAAACTTCCAAAAAAGAAAGTCTGAACCCTGCCAAAATTCATTCATGTGACCATAGGCTGTAGAACAAAGTCATTGAACGTTTTTAAAGGTTTTCTAAAACAGGTGTTGTGGTATATTTTCAGCACCAATTGTCAACAAGTAATACTCTTTCTGAATATCTATAATGCCTGACATCTTTGCATACCCTAGCATAATATGTAGGTGAGTTATGTAACACAAACCTCGAAACATAAGAAGATATCATTGCAGTTTGTATTAAACGCAGGCAGAGAAGCAGTTAGAAACCCATATGTCCTTATCCTATGTATGTAAGATGGTTATTTAAAGCCATTGAACTTTAAATATCAGAAGCGCCAAACTCCCATTAGTGGACTGCAAAATGATGTTTTCCATAAAAACCAAACCTTATTTTTGGTTAAAAGGGGCATCTTGAAAACAAAAATTAAGGATAATGATGTATTCAAAGAGACTTGAACATGCCAAGGTCTTTTTACGTATTTTACTTCCTCCCTTACTCTCCAATGCCTGCTTGAATAAAATTTAGCTCCTGGGAAAATTTTACCTTACATATCCAATCTTACTTTTACACTGCTCAAGCTAAGAGAGATAAATAGTAAGTTGTAGCAGTAATCAGTGAGATACACTGTCATAGTGGGAACTTCAGCCAGTGTTTTCTACTAGTTTTCTCAGAATCTTCCTGAAAGGATTTTATCTTTTGCTTACGTGTGCTAATATACATTACTTAGGAAAACAATGTATCTAGACCTACTTTTTTTTCCCCTTTCAAAAAGACATTTAAGTAGAAAAGAAGACTCAATCTTGATGTAAAGTAAAAGCATATAGTCATAGCTTGTATAGACTTACCTGATGCAAAAGTGTTTCTCTGCTGCCTTCTGATTGATTCAGCAACCTTCGAGAAAGTTCCAATTCCTGTTCAAGCTAAAGTGTCAATAAAGAGCAAAGAAAAATGTCCAATGGAGCAGAAGATAACAACATTATTATGAACACTATTTGTTTATTTTAAAGATATAGGGTACAATTCAGGATTAGGTGAACAAGTGGTCATTATAGCTTGGGTCTCCCTTTGGTCTCCACTTCACCTGGTTTGAGATCAGGTACTTTTAGGTTATGTGCCCTCCCCCACCCCACCCCCTAGCAGTTTCCAGCTATTGCTAATCCCTTTCTTATAGTATTATGTGAACACACTTTGAGAGGAGAAAAATGGAATGGTTTACAGAAGATATTTATAGCTAATGTGAAAGAATAAATATCTCACCATACACATTTATCGATACTTCCATTAAAATAATGTTAACTGTATAACATAAAGTGAACTAGACCGGGCCTCAGGAAGTCTGGGATCTAGTCAGTTTCATTTCAACTTGTAATCTAGTCCAGTCTAGTCTTTAGAACTCCATTCAGTCATCTCTAAAACAAGAATTTTGTATTAGACAGTCTCTGAGATTCCTTACAGTTCTAAAGCATTTTAATTCTAAAGCAATTTTTTTAAGTCTGCTTTTTTTTTTAATTTTAAAGATATGGGGTACAATTCAGGATTAGGTATGCAAGTAGTCATCGTACAGATAAAGTTTGGGCCTCCTTTAGGTTCCCACTTTGCCTGGTTTGAGATCAAGTACCCTTATTAACGTAGTGTCCCCACCTCCCTCCCCTGGTAGTATCCTGCTACTGCTAATCCCTTTGTTACAGTATTATGGTAAATGTTAAGGGTCCACTTATGAGTACATGTGGTACTCAGTTGTTTCTGTGATAGATCACTAAGTATTATAGACTCTGAATCCATCCAAGTTGATACAGAGTCCATATGCTTGTCCTTCTTTATGGCTGCATAATATTCCATTGTGTATATATACCACATTTCTTTAGTCCAGTCCACTTTTGATGGGCAGCATAGTTAGTTCCATGTTTTTGCTATTGTGAATAGTGCTGCAGTAAACATACGTGTGCATGCATCTTTTTTGTAGAATTATTTGCATTCCTCCGGTTATATTACCAGTGGGGGATTGCTGGGTCCTATGGTAGGTCAATTTCTAGTTCTTTTAGAAATCGCCACACTGTTTTCCATAGAGGTTGTACTAGTTTGCATTCCCACCAGCAGTATAGAAGTATTCCCTTCTCTCTACAACCTTGCCAGTATATGTCGTTTCTGTTTTATTAATGATGGCCATTCTTACTGGAGTTAGGTGGTACTCAATGTCTCAATGTGGTTTTGATTTGCATTTCTCGGATGATTAGTGAGGATGAGCACTTTTTCATGTGTCTGTTGGCTGCCCATATATCTTCTTTTTAGATGTGTCTATTCATATCTTTTGCCCACTTTTTAGTGGGGCTGTTTGTTATCTTCCTTTTAACATGTTTGAGTTCCTTGTAGAAACTAGAAGTTAGGTTTGTCGGATATACAATTGACAAATATTTTTTTTCCCATTCTGTGGGTTGTCTCCCCACTCTCTTGATAGTTTCTTCTGCTTTGCAGAAGATTTTCAGTAGCTTTTCAGTTTAATGGGGTCCTACTTGTCTATCTTGTCTCTTATGGCATGGACATCCAGGGTTTTGATCAGGAATTGGTTGCCTACTCTGATCCCAATAAGGGTATCCCCTGCATTTTCTAAGATTCTTATAGTTTGAGGTTTTACGTTTAAGTCTTTGATCCATTTAGAGTTGATTTTTGTGTATGGTGATAGGTAGGGGTCTTGTTTCAATCTTCTGCAAGTGGTTAGCCAGTTTTCCTAGCACCATTCACTGAATACATTCTCCTCTCCCTAGTGGTTGTTGGTGGAGGCCTTGTCCAAGATGACTTGGTTGAGAAATTGAGGTTTTGCTTCCGGAATCTCTATCCTGATCCATTGGTCTATATGCCTGTTCTTGTACCAATACTAGGCTGTTTTCATTATTGTAGCCTTATATTAAATTTTAAAGTCTGGAAGTGTGATACCGCCTGCTTTGTTTCTTTTGCTAAGAACTGTTTTGACTATTCATGGTCGTTTATGTTTCCATATGAATTTCTGTATTGTCATTTCCAGTCAGGTCTGAGAAGAATGATGTTGGTAATCTAATGAGTACTGCTCTGAATCCACAGATTGCCTTGGGTAGGATAGACATCTTAATAATGTTGATTCTTCTTATCCATGAGCATGGAATATTTTTTCATTTGCTTGTGTCTTCTTGGATTTCTTTGTGCAGTGTTTTTTAGTTTTCATTGTAAAGGTCTTTCACTTCTCTGGTTAGGAAGATGCCAAGGTATTTTATTTTTATTTTTGTTACTACTGTGAATGGGATTGTGCTTTTTATTTGGTTCTCTGCCTGTTTGTTGCTGGTGTATAAGAAAGTGACTGTCTTTTGCACATTTATTTTGTACCCCAAGGCTTTGCCAAAGTCCTTTATCAGTGCAAGGAGGTTTTTGGCAGATTTTCTTGGATTTCCGAGGTATAGGATCATATCATCAGCAAAGAGGGATAACATAATTTCCACTTTTCCTATCTGGATACCCCTGATTTCCTTCTCTTGTCTAATTGCTCTAGCTAGGACCTCCAATGTTGAATAGGAGGGGTAAGAGTGGGTAGCCTTATCTTGTTCTGGTTTTCAGGGGAAGTGCTTCCAGTTTCTGTGTATTTAGCAATATGCTAGCTGTGGTTTTATTGTAGATAGCATTTACTATTTTGAGATATGTTCCTTTTGTGCCTAGGTGTTCAAGGTTTTTTATCAAGAAGGGATGCTGCCCCACAATATCATAATAAAAAATATTGATTATTAAAAAAAAGAAAAAAAAAGAAGGGATGCTGGATTTTATCAAAGCAATTTTTTCTTTAAATTAAAACATGCAATGTCAAATAAACTAAATTAGGATAAATCACTCTATGAAAAACATGCCTGCACATGCATGTTTATTGCAATATTCACAATAGCAAAAACATAGAATTAACCATGCTGCCCATCAAAAGAGAACTGGAATTAAATATATATATATGGTACACATACACAATGGAAGATTATGTAACTATAAAGGACAAAATTATGTACTTTGCAGCAACTTAGATAGACTTAGAGTCTACAATACTGAGTGAACTATCAAAAAAACAAAGAACTGAGTACCGCATGTTCTCACTCATAAGCAGACCTTGAACAATTGCCATAATACTGTAAGAAAGGGATTGGCAGTATTGGGAAACTGCCAGGGGATAGGCGGGGCAAGATTGGCAGCAGTGGGAAACTGCCGGTGGGGGGGAGGGCATACCTCATCAACAAGGGTACTTGTATAACAAACATTTGTATACCTAACCCTGAATTGTACTCCACATCTTTAAAATAAAAACATTTTTTAAAAAGAATAACTATAGGGTTCCAATGATTCAAAGTACATTTCATCTAACTGATGATTTCTTATATTTCTAAGATATTCCTTAAATGTGTTAATTTCTAAATTCAGAATGAAGACATTTCCTTAATAATTCTGCCATTAGGCTGGGTGCAGTGACTTACGCCTGTAATCCCATTGCTTCAGGAGGTTGAGTCAGGAGTTAAAAACCAGCCTGGGCAACATAATGAAACACCCTGTTTCTACAAAAAAATTAGTTGGGCATAGTGGTGCCTGTAGTTACAGCAAGAGGCTACAGTGAAAAGTTCATTAACAAAACGAACAGCCTATTAAAAAGTGGGCAAAAGACAAAAACAGACACTTCTCAAAAGAAGATATACAGGCAGCCAACAGACACACGAAAAAGTGCTCAGCCTCATCATCAGAGAAATACAAATCAAAATCACATTGAGATACCACCTAACCCCAGTAAGAATGGCCATCATTAATAAAACAAACAACAACAGATGCTAGCCAGGATGCAGACAAAAAGGAACACTTCTACACTGCTGGTGGGAATGCAAACTAGTGCAACCTCTTTGGAAGACAGTGTGATGATTTCTGAAAGAACTAGAAATTGATCTTCCATATGACCCAGAAATTTCCCTATTGGGAATATACCTGGAGGAACTCAAATCATTCTACAAAAAAGATACCTGCACAAATATGTTTGGTGCAGCTCTATTCACAATAGCAAAAACATGAAACCAACCATGTTGCCCATCAAAGCTGAACTGAATTTTAAAAATGTGGTACATATACACAATGGAATATTATGCAGCCATAAAGAAGGACAAACATATGAACTTCACAGTAACTTGGATGGATTTAGAGTCGATCATACTCAGTGACCTATTACAGAAACACAGAACAGAGTACCATATGTGCTCACTCATAAGTGGACCTTGAGCAATTATAATACTGTAAGAAAGGGATTAGCAGTAGTGGGAAACTGTCAGGGGAGGAGAGGTGGGATTGGCAATTGAGGGAAACTGCTGGGGAGGGAGGGGCACACCTCATCAACAAGGGTACCTGCATAATCAAGGTTTGTATACCTAACCCTGAATTGTACCCACATTTTTATAATAATAAATAAATAAAATAAATAGAAAATAAAAAAATACGGCCATTAGATAAATATCTGTAAATAATGTGGTCAGTCAGATCACTAAATACCCTACAAAGTCTGAATATGCCTACTTGATTTCAAGGTGAAAAATGTGATAGAGGGATGGGACACAAGTTTGCTAAAAATTTAATACTTACAAGAACTAGACTTGTTTGCATTTTGTAAGAGTAAAGATGTTTTATAAAATCACAAATTTACATTAGGATGCTTTTAAATGCTTAGATTTTTCTTTCTTTTTTTTTCTTTGTATTTTAAAGATATGGGGTACAATTCAGGATTACATAATACAAATGGTCATTGTACAGGTAAAGTTTGGGTCTCACTTTGGTCCCCACTTCACCTGGTTTGAGATCAGGTACCCTTATTAATGAAGTGTGCTCCCCTCTGAGTGCTTAGATTTTTAATGCTTATCCTAAATTATCTTTTCATTTGACCAAATTACTCACTACATATTAGTCCCTTAAATAACTGTGCTTGTGAAAGGAAACCATCAAGAGAGAGAGAAGACAACCCACAGAATGGGAAAAAATATTTGCCAACTGTATATCTGACAAAGGTCTAGCATCTAGGATCTATAAGGAACTCAAACGTGACAAAAGGAAAAAAACAAACAACCTATTAAAAAGTGGGCAAAAGATATGAATACACACTTCTCAGAAGAAGACATACAAGCGGCCAACAAATATATGAAAAAATGGCCTGCCTCACTAATCATCAGCGAAATGCAAATCAAAACCACAATGAGATACCACCTAACACCAGTCAAGATGGTCATCATCAGTAACAAAAAACAACTGATGCTGGAGAGGATACGAGGAAAAGGGAATGCTTCTATACTGTGGGTAGGAGTGTAAACTGGTACAGCCTCTGTGGAAAACAGTGTGACGATTTCTAAAAGATCTAAAAATCGACCTTCCATACAACCCCGCAATCCCCCTTCTGGGAATATACCTGGAGGAATTCAAATCACTCTATAAAAGATACTTGCCCATGCATGCTTATTACACATTATTCACAATAGCAAAAACATGGAACCAACCATGCTGCCCATCAAAAGTGGACTGGATAAAAAAATGTGGCACATATACATGATGGAATTTTATATAGCCATAAAGGACAAAATTATGAATTTCATAGCAACTTGGATGGATTTAGAGTCTATCATACTCAGTGATCTACCACAGAAACAAAGATCTGAGTACCACATGTACTCACTCATAAGCAGATTCTGACCATTTATCATAATACTATAAGAAAGGGATTGGCAGTAGGGGGACACTGCTGGGGAAGGAAGTACATAACATCAACAAGGATACCCCATCTAAAACCAGGTGAAGCAGAGACCAAAGGAAGGTCCAAACTCTACCTGTACAATTACCACTTACGTACCTGACCCTGAATTGTACCCCACATTCTTACAATTTAAAAAAAAAATACACGTGGAAAAAATAAATTATGCATGTGGTAGGTGTGTCTATCAAAGAGTATGAGGGGGCCTTGTGGTGAGGGAAATGTTCTGTAGCCTGATGGTGGCAGTGTTAACAAGAAGCTACACGAGACAAAAATAGATAGAACTACACATGCTCAACACACAAATGAGTGCATATAAGGCTGGTAAAACTCATATAAGTTCTGTAGAGTATAGCAATGCCAATTTCCTGGTTTTGATATTGAATGGCAATTATGCAAAATGTTACCATTGATGGAAGCTGGGTGCCTGGGACTTCTTTGTAGTTTGTTTTGCAACATCTTATGAATCTATAACTATTTCAAAATAATTTTAATCTATGTAACTTTTAAAAAATTATATATATGACTCATAAAATAAATGTCATGTAAAAAAATATATGTGGGATCACAGAATCCACATCAAATATTATTCTCTCATCTTCATGAAAAAATAAAGAGGGAAGAAATCACACTTCAGGCAAAATGGCTTTGAAATCAACCAAAGCCCATAATGGTCATATGGGCTGTGTAACATTGGCAGGTTCAACTATCAAAGGGAAAATTTGATGACTTGACATACTATGATTATCCCAAAGGCAGCATGGCAGCTGCCTTTACACAGGTTGGTAAAATAAAATAAAGGAGAAAATGGTAGGTAGAAAAAGTGTATGGAGTATACAGCAGAACAAATTTTTACTTCATCATTCATACCTTGGGCTCATCCTTAAATCTATTCATTTGCAAATTGAGGACAGTTGTTTGGTCTCTGGATTCCTTTCTAACTCTAAAGTCTAGGCTCTGTGTGTTCACCAGCACATGTATATGTCAAAAGTCCTTAACACTTAATGAGAAGAGAAGATGTTTTCAGAACTAAGCTGCTAACTATACCTATCCTCCATAATAAAAATAAATATAACCACAATTTTCAGCCTTCAAAGGACAGGTCTTTCCAAACCCTGCAACAAAGTCAAATCTTTTATATGTTCCCAGCAAGAAGTTAAATTCAACCTCACAAACAGGAAAGTGGCCACAGATGACAAGGTGGCAAATGACCTGTGTATCTGCTAGCAAGGGCAGTAGTGGAGTGGCAAAGCTGTTGAACCAGGTGACTCCACATCTAAAGAGAAAGCCTTTGCAGACTTTCCAAGGCACTCCACAAATATCACTGGCCCCAAACCACATCATTCTTTGAAAGATAACTTTCAAAATCTTACTTGATTCTTCTCAGTTTCCGTTTGTCTTAGCTTATTTTTTATTACTTCCTCGTTGTCATCTGTTTTAGCTTCTTGTTTCTTTAGCACCTAGAATGAAAGAGGTGAAAAAAAGCATTATTTCAAAATATGTATAAAACTAAAAGACACCACTAGGATCTACCACTGATTTATTAAGACTGAGGAGAAAATGGCTATGAGTTTCACAAAATCAATAAATAAATTATAACCTACTCATTCAATGAGGCCCTCAGAACACTTCAGTGGAGATTAAATATAAACTTCCAGGTCTTCCTAATTAATTGTCACTTAGTTTCTTTTCTCCCCATCCCTGAAAATTGTGTTACATATTTAGAGAGCTTAGATAGCTAAGTTTTCTTGGGAAAAAAACAAAGCTTACTGCCTCTTATACTTAAGGGTCATATGATCTGTGCAAGTATTTAGACATATTACCAAAAACTAGCTTACTAGTTTTTCAACTTCTAAAAAATATTATCAACAACATAAAACATGCTTGTTGCATAATTATTACACATATGACATTTTATCACAACACATAACTGGCTTCTCAAACTATATTTCACCTAGACAAAAAAAGAAAGTATTCTTTTCTAGTTTCTCTTCTTTAGTAAAACTTTAGGAAGACCTTTAAGAAAATACAAATTTCAAAAGTTAACCACAAAAGTGTTTGTTTTGATATATTTCTATGTTAAAATAAAATTAAACTTAAAGAAAAAATTATACTTGAAGGAGTCTTTCACCTGAAAAGTATTCCATTCACTTAAAAGAATTTTTTTCTGACAATTTTAGCATTTAGACTTAGCAAGGTGAATATATAAAGCTTTACAAATTGAGAAAAACCAAGCTGCCCAGATCTTTTCCAACAAGATCAATAGAAAAAGAATTATTAAGCAAGCAGCAAAATATATTAAAAACTGCTTTGATGCAAGTATATCTATCATAATAAATTCTATTAAATAGCCAAGAAATACTTTCAAAATGCATTTACTATGTGTTAGGCAACTGTGCTAGGGGCCATTAATATAAGCGTATATAAAATAAGCACAGCCCCTATCCATGAGCTTATAGCTCCCTCTGCCATGGCTCCTACTCTCACTACCAAAATACCAATTGAATAAAAGCACAGAGAAGTGCATCAAAATGAAAAATCATTCTGATTTGAGTATAATAATAACAACAGTTTTAATATATTTAATATATCCAAACATTCCTCTTTCTCTTAAATATATGAAACACATTACATGTATTAAATACATACATTTAATCCTCATTATAATCCCATGAGTTATTACTAAGCCTACTTTATTAAGGAGGAAATTGGGGCACATGGAGTTGAAAAACTTGCCCAAGGTCACACAGTGAGTGATGGAACAGGATGTAGACTCTGGCTGCCCCTGAGCTACTGTGTGACACTGCCTCTCCATGATGAAATAATACCAATACAGGGTAGTGGCGAAGACTAACTAGTTTGATACTTGTAAAACACATAGGACAATACCTGGTACATAACAAATAAGCAATAAAATTATTATTACTACTGATTTATTGATATTGATAAAGTATTTTTAAAAATTGGAATTCAGGTAGTTACCAAATGATTTTGCTGTTTGATATTTGTTCTTTATTTTAGGGCAAGTAGAATTTGTAAAAATAGTAAATTATGTATACATAACCTATTCCATTTTGGCTGGTGGGATGCGTGTATACATTTTTTCAGAATAAAATTATCCCAAAACTTAAAAATTATTGCTGATCTCTTTATTCTTTCCATGCTTTCTCAGTATATAAAGTATATAAAGATATAAAGAAGTTGTTACTACCTTTTTTAATCAATTCATTTAATAAACTTTTGAACTATCTTGTTCCATAATATCATCATCCCAACCTAGTCCCAATTTTTTCAGTTTCATTGAACTATAAACAGCCAGTCTACACTCTAGATTCAAACTCCTAAGCAGAAGGCACTCCAAATCAGCATACAGTAAAGGTTCACCTAAACCAGTGAGGTCACTAAGGCCATAGCACAAAAAGGACAGAAGGAGTAAACAGCAACAAATAAGAAGGATTCACCATAGCAAAAACACGAAATCAACCCAGAAGTCCATCAAAAGTGGACTGGATTAAAAAAAAATATGATAAATATACACAACAGAGTATTACACAGTCAAAAAGAAGAGCAAAATCATGTCCTTTGCAGCAACATGAATGCAGCTGAGACCATCAAACTAAGTGAACTACCACACAAACAAAAAACTGAATGCCACATGTTCTTACTCATAAGTGGGCCCTGATCACTGGTGATATGAGCACGAAAGTAGGAAAAGCAGACGCTGACACAGCTAAAGGAGGGAGGGAAGGAGGAGGGATAAAGGGGCACACAACCCATACTGGGTACCAGGTCCACTATTTAGGGAAGAAAGGGCCCACTAGAAGCCCAAACCTCACCTGTACACAATTTACTTATATAGTAAATCCTCACATGTACCCCACAACTCTATAAGGAAAAAAAGGGGGGTGTTGTCCCAAAACAAGAGTCATTTCCTTCCAAAGCTGAGTTCAAAATCTAACTTCAATTAGTGGTTGCTACAATAAAATTATTCTTCCAATGTGATATAAAATTATTTCCTCCTCTGTCCTCTGCCACCTCATGCAAGAGAAGCAGGAAAAGTCACCTACGGAGCTTTTAAAACTTGACTTACACTCATGCTACAATCTTGAGTTTAACTTACTTAAAATTTAAACACAAAAAAAACTCTCCAAAAAAGAAACTCCTCCAGTTTTTAACTGGAATTAATCAATTTCTGCTCCTTTCCTATGATTTCCTAAAATTAAGTTTTATAAATCCTATATGTTATATTGAAAAAATAACAAAGATGTGTTACCTTTTCCCAAGTGTTCACTATATTTTAATTCATATTATATATACTCTTTTTTTTTTTTGAGTCAGAGTCTCACTCTGTCACCCAGACTGGAGTGCAGTGGCATGATCATGACTACTGCAGTCTCAATCTGCTGGGCTCAGGTGATCCTTCCGCCTCAGGGCCCCAAGTAGCTGGAACTATAGGCACACACCACCATGCCCAGCTAATTTTTTATCGTAGAGATGAGGTCTTGCCACATTGCCCAGGCTGGTCTCAAACTCGTGGGCTCAGGCAGTCCTCTCACCTCGACCTCCCAAAATGCTGGGATTATAGGCATGAGCCACCATGCTCAGTCTCATTTTTTTTACTTATTCAAATAGACAACCATTCAAAATTTTATTCAATTCAAAATAAGCATCATTTATCAAGAGGTTGACATTTCCAAAAAGTAATACAAAAGTTTCCATGTCACTATGGTGTAAGTTTCAGAAAGCCCAAGATTTTATCTGCCATAATCACATTTTATTTCTAAGACAGTGATTGGCACATCTTAGGTAGCAAACATATGCTATTGAATGTGTGAAGAAATATCCCTTTATAATCTCTAACAACTTCACTTTGCAATTCACCATCTATGGCCTTCACACACTAGCAGGCCTTCCAGATTTCTCCCATCTTTCTTAACCACATTTTCTCAAGCACCAAGTTGCCTTCTTTGAAAAACTGTTGTCACTGCGTGGTGATATGGAAAAAATATTTTTGTGTTTAAGTCAAAGACAGCAAACCTCTTCCTGTTTCCATAACTCATCTGTTGTGGACATACATGTAGAGTAAATATACTCTTGACTTTAGGAATTCCTGTGTAAATACCATGATTATGTGACACTTGTTTTAGTTCACACATATCTAATACTAAAATAATAATATCTAGGGCTGACATGATAATAAAATAATTTAATATATGTAAAATATTTAGAATAGCTCTTGACATATAACAAGTACTCAATGAATGTCAATTATTACTACAAATTAATAATTATTTATTGTCAATATTTGTTAAAGAAATTCAGAACTTTTAATACAGAGCATTACCTTTCCTTTAAAAAAAAAAAGAACTCATCATTTTAGTCTTTTCTTCAGGAAAATAATCTCCTGAATGGGTTTTAAATATTTGTCTTTGGAAATAATTTAAGGTTCAGAGTTCCTACACACCCTTTACCCAATTTCCCCTAAAATTAACATCTTACATAACCTCAGTACATTTATCAAAACTAGACATTAACTTTGTACCAACCATAAAGCTACAGACTTTACTCGAATGTCACTAGTTTTTCCACTAATCTCATCTGTGTTCCAAGATCCAATCCATGATATTATACTACATTTGATCAGTTTTTCTCCTCAGTCGCTTATGATCTGTGAAAGTTTGGCTTTCCTTGTCTTTTATGATCTCAATATTTTCTAAGAATACTAGTCATATATTTTGTAGAATGTCCCTCAATTCGGCTTTGTCTGATGTCGTCTCATGATTGACAGAATTTATAAATTTGGGGGAAGAATAACACAGAGTTAACATGCCCTTCTAATAGCATCACATTGTGGGTTATATGACATCAGCATGACTCCTATATTAACCTTGAATGCTTGATTAAGATAAGGTGATGTCTGCCAAGTTTTTCTACCATAAGGTTAGTATTCTTTCCTTTCCATACTATATTTGTGAGTAGAGAAACACTAAATCAGTCCACTTTCAGGGAAAAAAGAATTAAGCTCCACCTCCCAGAGGCAGAGTATCAAAAAATGTGTTGCAATATGTTAAAACAAAGTAATCAACGGATACTTTAAGATATACTTTAAGGCTGTGCAAGTATAAAGCTTCATCCACCAATCTGAACTCAGGACCAGGTCCATAGCTCAATATAGCAGATATTGAGTCTTTCTTGGCCTAAAAAATTTCCCCCCATCAGACCTTATAATCTACTGGAAGCCAGGTTCCTAGTAAGTTGAGTTACAAGCCAGAGCCTGCCAGTAAGCAGGATGCTAAACCTCTTTACAATGACCCCAAATACTCTTCTTATACCAAAAATACTAATGAGTGACCCAGACTTTATATGGACTATAAAGGTGGCTGGAGTACACTCATCAGATCTCTATCAAACATGGCCGTTCTCCACCAACCAGGAAGTCACCTTCTTCCCTGTTCCCCTACATCTGTCCAGCTTCATATCTGAGGTTCTTGGCAGCTTCTGGGACTTCCCCACAGGTTTCTGAATCTCTCTCTGTGAGTTTTGCAGAGCAACCTGCCTCTGTCCCAGTTCTCCATTTGGAACACCTAAACACATGACCACACCTAACACTCCTAATTCCCCCACATTGTATAGAAAGGACTCATCAGTTACCAACATCCATTCTCCTTAAAGGGCCATGTGGGAAAAAATTATCTTCAATCTCACACTAATAGATATCTAGTCCAATCTTCAGTTCTCATAATTAATATAAATATTAATGATTTCACTGAGTGTTAAAGAATAAAAATCAATAAACTGAACCTTAATTAATAAAATTGTGTTTTCTAACACATGGAATTATACCCTATAAAAGCACAATTCTTCTGAAAGTCAACTATTTTTTTAAAAAATCCAGATCTTCTCATATGAGCTGATGGAATAGGAGAAACTCTAATTCTCTTTATACTTAAAATTTGCTGAAATAAACTTGAATTACTCTTTTATTCTTTGCTTTCTACCTTCAACATCTGATCAGTTATTTATAATATCACTTTTCCAAAATTCTCTAACTTTTCTATTGTAGCTCTACTTGCTGTCTGAAACTTTACTTAATATCCCCTTCTTAAAATGTCTTTCCTTTTACTATAAGAATATGAAAGTCTTAGGAAATCTAGTTAATGAGAACTCAAATTCAATTGTCTTCTGTAGAGGAACAAAAGTAAGGCATTAAGAGCAACCCAAAGTAAAGTACTACATTTCCACTATTACCATCTAGAAATGCCATGAAGTTTGAATACTATCTCTGCTCTTTGTAAACCACAAATAAGTAAACAAGTAAACACAGACACAATATTCTAGCCTAGAATATTAAAATGATTTTTCTACATTATCTAGTTTAAAACTAAAGACAAAGAAGGAAAGTCTAACTCTTAAGACTTATTAAATATCTATTAATGCACTTTAAACTTCTGAAAACACAGGTAGTACTCAAAGGGAAACATTTTAAAAATTGACTGAATCAAAATTACAAGCCATTTCTTTAAACCTTAATAATAAACTTTAATTCATTTACTGTCCTTTTAAAGAGTGTTAGCCTGCACTGAATTTCTTTTCCATTTGACTTAAATCAAGCAACTTAGAATTATATTAAAATTGACCCACTAAAAGCAGTTATAAAAGGAGAAAAAAAAAAATCACATGCCAATGAATTTCTATTACTATGTTATTTTGCCCTTTAAAGATTGTTGTTTTTTTTTAACAGCAGTTTAGTTATAAAGCTATCATGTGCCCTGTTCCAGGATTCAGATTGTCTTTTACACGTTTAAGATCGCAGCAATAACACTGCGCCTTAATAGAGGGTCCTTGGGGCACATTTAAACCTTTAATAACAACAATTTTTCTTCTTTACCTTAAGTGTGCCAATTTCCACTAAAAAGACTAACAGACTGTGTATTGTACTACTTCAGTTCTTAAGAGGTAGGTGATTCTGAACTCTCAGTTACATAGAATCAAAAAATATGCAGCCTATCCTTTTAGAGAGTAGTGGAAAGAGGAAAAGGAAAATGTTTGTAGACTCTCACTTAGTCATAAAAATCCCTGCAACTTTGACAAGAGGCATGTTTTATCAAGAGGTCCTAACAGATAACACACTCAAAGAAGTAGAACAAATAGGGAATTAAAGGTCCTTTGTCTTCTTGAAATGGATCAGCAAGCTTGGTTAAGAATGATGGCACTGGAATGAAATAAAGATTGTATGTCACCTCCAATACAGGCCAATGAAATTTCGAGAGAAAATTATGAACATACACAATCTGGACTCATTCTAATTACTCAGCAGTGCTACACTTCCATGCCTTTGGTCACAAGGGCAAGAACATATAGATGAGTCACTAGTAAACCAGTAAGATCATAGAAAAACAAGTCTCTGCTCATATCAAACAGTAGGTCAGAATCATTATATGTGACAATACATACTATCAAGTCAGGTTTTTTACCAGGAACAATAAAGAAGTTATATCACTGAAAATTAGAAAAATCACTGCTCTTACTACTTTTTTGCAATTAAATTCTTCATGCAGGTACAAAATATACATCAGTGAACAAATGTTTTAAGCTTCACAGAATATAATGAGATTCTGATACAAATTAGACACAAAAACTATACACTTAAATTGTATATACATTAAGATTTTTTCCAGCATTTTAAGGATATTTGTTACATTTCAAATCAAGCAAAAACTCAATTATTAAGTACTTAGTATGTATAAAACACTATGATAGATATTTTATGTAATTAGAATTTTTTTAAATTGGAAATCAAAGTATTTTTAAATGAAAATCGAGTGTCTATTTCCAAAATTCTCTTTGGAAACCTAAACAAAAATCCAAAGCCATCAAACATCAATAGAAAAATACATATCTTAAAAAGGAACATATATGCATATTACAGCAGGATTTTATGGCTTTGAACAAATACTATTCATTTATATTAACAAATTTTATTTGACAAGTTCTGTGAATTTCTAAATTCTGTTTTATCTCAGATCAAGTTAGAGATTCCTCTCCCATGAGAACTAGCTAAAATCATGGAAAACTTTAGCCTTTAAGTTCATCCGGTTGGGGATTATATGAGCCAACAAAAACCAAAACAAAAAAATAATAATAAGTTTCTTTTCAAGCCAGAAAACAATGCATTCATATTCTAAATCTCTGAACCAATATCTAACTCAAAAATGGCTAGGTGAATTTTGCTTAAATTCTTCTAAGCAATTTATTTTTCAGCCATGACCAAGGAAAGAAAATTCTATTCCAACAGCTATAACTATAAAAAAACAAAAACACTTTGCATGATTTCAAGTTCAAAAGGAATTAAAAATTGATACTACTATGGCACCACACAGATTTGGGGGATATCAAAGTAAGGAAGAAATTCAAACAACTTGCTGCCAATTGTATTTTCCAGATGGAAGTGGTAAGCACATAATGAGTCAAGTCACAAGACGCAACATCACTGTTTTTCAAAGGCTAATATCCAGTATCATGTAGTTAAGTCGGATTTATCAGAAGTTAAATATTATTTCTGATAGTAATTATAATCCTCAATAACGCTCTTTAAAGATGCCTGAGGTTTTCAAACATAAAACTCAAAGTTTGTCTTTGAGACTGGTCTAGATATCTTTTTTCCCATTTTATAATAAAGTGTTTAACAAGGGCTCTGATACGAATTATTGTGGACGGACAGAGGAACACTTCTTACTGACCTATTTTTTTCCAATAAACAAACTTCTTGGTCCACTATGTTCACATTTATGGAGTCTATCGCTGTTTAGGTAGCCTGTTGCCAATGAAGCCAAACAAGGTCATGGGTTCAATCACAATGAGAGCTGATTCCCTTGAGTCTGTTCCATGGCCATAGTCATTACCCTTAGCTAAAAGCCACATGGAAGACTAAATAAGCCAGAGACCATGGATGAATCAGCAAAAATTCACTACCATAACTATAAAAATAACTCAAAGGTAAAATCCATGTTGACTAGCATCAGGATTTCATTCTTCAAATGTTATTAAATTTGCCAATCTGCAAAACAAAACCTTAATTTCTGCATAAAAAATCAGTATGCTGAAAAGACATACAAGTCTTTTAACTTCTTTAATTCAAAAGCAACAATGATAATGAGTATTATTCCCTAAAATGCCATTGCTTTTACTGGAACAGATTATATTTTTATGCAATCTTTTACTTAAGAAAAATCTTGCAAGTAAAGTTAAATGTGAGCCCAAAAAGTGCACTTTCCAGGATTCCTTCAAAATCAAAAAGCAAAGCCTTAGTGGAAGGTCTGTTTTTATCTGAGTAGTTTTCTCTCAAAAAAAGAGATGCATAGTTTTATTAGAAATCCAGAGTAATATGATACTTCATTTGACTTTCTAAATGCTGGACCACTGAGTTAGGATTGTTGACAAACAGAAGATCACAGATAATTATGGAAATTTAATTTATAATTTCTCAAGTTTTATATGTCTTTTAACAGAAAGCCCTGTAAATATACAACATCTTTCATTGTTCAGAGTTAGAGGATGTTATTTTATGCCTTTGGGATAAGGGTGTTATTTGTTTTTAGAGTTGTTTTTTTTTTTACTATTTTCTAATATAAATAAAACAGTATTAAGTCAATGAATAAGTCTATCTGTAGCAGAATAGTCTTTGTTTGCACTGTATTACTATGCACTCAGTAGTTGCCCAATAAATATTAATTGATAATGATGGAAAAGGGTTTTTATAAGCAGATGGCCTAGCATTAATTCACTGAAAATATAGATAGAAACATTCTACTCTTCAAGAAAAGCATAACGTAGAAATTAAACAAGTCTTGCACACAGAAAATCTCAGTCTATTGTCAGGCAGCTGTTCAGTCAACAAGAGCAGCAGACATTTTTCATCATCATCATAGCATTAACAGCATTAAATGTCTATTTGCATATGGTGCTGCACAAAGGGACTCACACAGATTCATGCTAGCCTTATTTGTTATAATTTACAATGACAATATTGGCAAGAACACATAAGTACACACAGCAAAATAAATGTGATTAAACATACTTTGCAATCTAATAATATGTGATGTGGACATAAAATATGCACGACATTTAAACACAATCCACAGTAGCAATAAGAATATTTATTTATAATGTAAAGCTCCACTATTTCCAAACAGAATTTAAGGTGCTTTATAAGAACACCTACACATATGCTTAAAGAATAGGTGAAATATAGCAGGAGTCAGAGCCCATTATAGAGAGAATAAGTAATGACTCTTCAATAATGAAGAGAACAAATATAATCAGAATAATGATCATGGAGAGGCAGACATCAAATCATATGGGAACTAACTCCACTTGGGGGAGGACCAAGGAAACTACAAGCAAATCGACCAACCCAGGAAAAAAAACCTGAAAAACACACGTTTTCAAAAATACTTGAATAATAAGAAAGTATAAATTAATATACAGGGTAGATTTTTGAAGAAACACAGTGGAAATGGACAGAAAGTGTATTGCCAACATTTAATAATTAATAGCCTTAGGTAGTATTTTCTTAATAAAGTAAAGTAAAAAGTCTAAGAAGACGTGGCATAAATATAGAAATGAGATAATAAGAATTTCAGGACAACTTACATCTACAAATCATCTCACAAAACTGAACCCTCTAAGGAAGCCAAAGGCAAACATTTGCTATGCCACTTCTGTGACTTTAGAATACATTTCTAAACCTTCAACTTTTGTTTTATCATCATTAAATACTAGGCCATGAATTATTAAAATTATCAAAATGGAATATGCCTTAATCAGGCCAGCTATTTCCCAATACTAGAAAAGTTATATGCCTGTGTAAACTGTGTCTACAATATCCAAGAACTGTGCCCTGTAGATGGAAATTCATGTGTCAAGTACAAGGTTGAAAGAGACATCCTCCGAGATCTCTTCCAACTTCTCTTGTATAAGAAGTTTTGGGAGAAAAAAAAACGTTTTTCAATGTAACAACACTTTTAAAGTGTTTTACTGTCATCTAAAATAGGTTAAATATGGGGGTAGGAAGGCAAGGAAGAAAACAAAGAAAAAGTCTAAGGACAAAATCTCAAGAGCATGATATATCTTGAACATGCATGCTTCAAGCTGTGCCAAATAGTGTTCAAATACCTTTGAAAAATAAATCCCATAATAGACAATCATTCTTTTCCATCCATTTTCTTCTTATCAGCATGTTGACATCAATGGTTCTTTCACAACCTTACAGAGAACAGTGCTTACTTCGTCATTGCAAAAAATAAATAAATAAAGTAATCCAACAGACAACAGACATAAAAGAGAGAAGAAAATAAGTAGCATGGCACAAAATGATAAGGCAAAGGACAATGGTGTGAATCAAAACTACAGTAAATCAGAACTTAAATATGTGTTTCAGCCATTGATTGGTGTAGTGCTTAACATGGAACAATAAGTGATGGGGCAGAATCACACTCATAAAAGAATTTCCTGAAATGCTGTGAAAATGCAGTCTCAGCAAAATCCCCACCTCTTCAACCCAAGCACTCCCCAAGGGGCCAGGAAGGGTAATTATTTCTCCTCTAGCTACTTTGGAGCTTAGGCAAATCTGGAATAATGTCCTAACTGAATTACAGTGATGACTAATGTCTCTGTTTCCTTCACTAAACTAGGAGCTCCTAAAAGGCAAAACAGCATTTTTGGTAACTTTAAATACCTACTCCCTGGTCTGGTACCTGGCATATAAGAGGACCATGACAGTATTGGTCAAATGAATGATTTCCTGGACAAATTCTTACTATACAACATGTAACATTTATTATTCACTCCTTCAGGAAACATCTGCCCCTACTTTATGGCAAGCACTGTTTGGTGCCAAAGACACAACAATGAGCAAAGTGGACAAAGCGCCTGGCTTCACAAAGCCTGCATTCAGGTCAGGGGACAGACAGATGGCAGATAATGAAAAGTGTTATGAAGAAAAAAAATACATCAGTGTGAGGGGTGCAAAAGTAGAGAAGAGACATTTCATCTAGGACATTAAAAAGGGCTTTCTGAAGTAGAGGTCAAGATGACATGAGGGCACAAACCATGCAATCATTTCAGAGATGGAAATGCCTGGCTCTGGGAACAGAAAGTACAAATGTCCAGGAGCAACAGGTGCCTAGGATGTGCACAGACAAGTGGGAAGGCCAGGGTGGTTGGCCCAGAGATAACAAGAAAATAGAAAATTAGGGTAAGAGGATCAGGGGCCAGATCAGAGGACTGATCTCCAAGGACTTTAGATTTAATTCTGTCACAATAAAGAAACCACTCAAGGGTGTTGAATAAAGATGTGACATCTGATCCTGTAGGAAAAGACTGGAAGAGGTAAGAATGAAAGCAACAAGGCTACTGCATTAGCCCTAGTAGAAAAGGAGCGGAGTAGTGAAAGAGGAGATGAATAGTTACCCATTCAAAAATATTTTTCTAAAGAGCTGACAAAAAGTAATGATGGGTACAATGTGAAGAACAGGAGAAAAAGTGAAGGCAAGGACATGAAGGACCCACATAAAGGTTTTAAAATATAAAACTAAAAACAATGATTAAAAAAATTAAAATGGGGGGCCAGGCTTGGCAGTAGTGGGAATCTGCTGGAGGAGGAGGGTGCACCTCATCAGCAAGGGTACCGGTACCTTCATAATGAACATTTGTATACTTAACCCTGAATTGTACCCCACATCTTTAAAAGAAAAAAGAAAAAAAATTAAAATATAAAATAAAATCATTTTGCTCTCAAGATGACTACCCATCTTTTTAAAAAGAAATATATGAGCTACTTATATGGATAAGCCATACACAAAAAAAATTTAGCACCTTCTAAACAAGTTAAAGGTCAGGAGGAGAAAGAACAGGAAACGGAGCTCCTGAGACCCAAGTGTGCCCAGGCTTTGTGATTTTGAATCATAGGATCCCTATACCTAGATTCTCATCCAAGACTGACACAGGCTAGCAAGGTTTCAGAATCTCATGCTCAGATAATAAACATGAAGCTGTTTAACTTTTTTCTCATATCTATACAAGGTCCATCAAATGACTAGATAACAAAGTTATAGTTCTAAATACTGTTCTAATACTTTGCCATGGTATGGACAAAGATATATTAGAAAAACATTAAGCAGTTTCTCATTTCTTAAGTTGCAAATAAAACCACAGCCTCACTATTTAATTTTTTAAAACTTGAGGTACTTAATAGAAATATAACTGAACAAGAAATGCAATAACTTATGAAAAAATGCTTTTCTAACAAGGAAAAAAAAAGGAAAGATTAGGCAGAGGGAAAGAGTAATCTTTTGGCTACTCAAACATTAGAAGACTAATAGAAAATGATTAAATTGAGGTGGGCAGACAACACGGTGCAAAACTCATTGATTATTAAAGAGAAGAAAATGGTAATTTTAAGAAAGAGATTTGAGTCTATATAATAAAAAGATTTAGAGAAGGTATCTTTGGAACAGCTAAGAAACATAAAAAGTGCAGAGGGGCATGGGAATATATGATTCCAGTGAAATAAACTCTCACATCAAATTATAGTCTCTACTTTACGATATATAAAAAGTTTCTTCCAGGGAGGGAGGGAGAGAGGAAAGGAAGGGAGAGAGGAACTATAATCCTGAACAGGAAACATAAAAGAAACTATATAACAAAGACACAGAAATGGTAGTTTTAGTGTTAAATACAGGTGTCTTAATATATAATACTCAATATGTCATATTTTTCTGAGGTGTCTTAATATATAATACTCAAAATGTCATATTTTTCTGAGTGGAGAGCAATACAGCATTAAATTTAAATTTTCAAATAGTAGATAACTAAATAATTAGGTTTTTTTTCAGTTGCAATATTTGTGCCAAGTACACTTTCCAGAAGCCCTAAAAACAGAGGGTATATATTTTATAAAGAATCATTTTTCCACAAGCTTTAGCAACTTTAATAAACAGGTCCTACTAGGTCACAAATGATGGTTCAATACTGACGACTAGTGGTCAAAACATGTAGTAATTCCCTATTAAGCATTTCTATGACTTTTATCAACTATATTTGAAACACTGAATGCAAATTATGTGAAAAAATCCAAATTAAAAGATCTTACTCTTACAAACAGTAAACACACACACACATAGAAAAAAACATAAAGGAAAAAACTGTAGCTGTACAGTCTCTCCAAAGGTCTTTTCTGTCCATTATTTGAGACTCCAACTCAGAAAATAAAAAAAAGTCAATCAGCTTCTGCTGTTGACCTATAAAGGAAAAGTTCCATAGTTTGTTTATTGACATTGCACAGTTAATATTCTTTCAGAAATCCAAAGTTAATATTTAAAAGAGGTCTTACACTTTGAATTCACATATATATATAGTCAGATTGTATTCTAATTTCTGATATTAAAAAAAGATTACAAGAGGTAATTTTACCACTCTTTCTTATTAAAAATGTTAATTAGATTTAAGTAAAGTTAGCAACTGGGTCACAAGTAATTTGGTAATTTGCTGTGATGGAACACTAACATTTAGCTATGTTTGTTACATATTAAAATAGCCAAACTGTTTCTAATTAAACTAAGTTCAAAAAAAAATTCATATATCTGGACAGCTCCATTCTAAATTTCTATTTCTAACATTGTTTGTTAGACACTAAGATCTTAGAAATCCAACTGTTTTTATTAAGTTTCAAATATAATTTGAAAACTGGCAACCTACTATATGAAAATGTTCTTTTTATAAAGTTGAATTTTGTTTAATTAAGTTATAATTGAATTCCTGAAGAATGTTTGTGGGATTTTGATTCAATCACTTAAACTGCAGCATAATTAAACATCAAAGTTAAAAGTTGTTAACCTTCACTTTTTTTCTATGCAAGAACAAAAGCAGTAAAATATCACAATGTATAAGAACCTTTGAGTGAAGTTTTTTTTTTTTAATCAAGAATGTTATATGATGGACTTCCAGCTAGACTGACCAAGGAAAAGAGAGAAAAAGCCCAAACAAACACAATCAGAAATGCAAAAGATGAAGTCACAACTGACCCCAAAGAAATACAAAAGATTATCAGACATTACTATACTATGTACACCTGTATGGAAACAAACTCGCAAACCTAAATGAAATGGAGGACTTTCTTACCTCACACAACCTCCCCAAGTTGAAACAAGAAGAAATCGAGACCCTAAATAGACCAATAACAACCCAAGAAATTGACTATGTCATAAGAAAACTACCTACCAAAAAAGCCCTGGACCAGATGACTTTCCAACAGAAATCTACAAAACATACAAGGATGAGCTCATACCAATCCTATTGAAACTATTCCAGGCAATCAACAAAGATGAAAAGCTTTCCAAAACATTTTATGACACTAACATCTCATTGATACTCAAACCGAGTAAAGTTCCAACAAAGAAAGAGAACTACAGGCAAATATCCTTTCAGAGCACAGCTGATAAAATTCTCAACAAGATTCTAGCAACCAGGAACCAACAGCACATCTCAAAAATTATCCACCATGACCAAGTAGGCTTCATCCCAGGGATGCAGGGCTGGTTCAACATCCACAAGACCATAAATGTAATTAAATACAACAAATGTAAAGAAAAAAAACCACATGTTTATATCATTAGATGCAGAAAAAACTTTTGATAAAATCCAGCACCCCTTCTTGATAAAAACCCTCAAACATCTAGGCATAAATGAAACATACATCAAAATAGCCATCTACGAGAAACCCACAGTTAACATACTGCTAAACAGAAATTGAAACCATTTCCCCTGAAAATCAAAATAAGACACTCTCACCCCTCCTCTTCAACACAGTATTGGAAGTCCTAGCTAAAGCAATCAGACAAGAGAAGGAAATCAGGGGTATCCAAATAGGAAAAGAGAAAGTTAAGTTATCTCTCTTTGCAGACGACATGATTCTATACCTTGAAAACCCAAGAGAATCTGTCAAAAACCTCCTTGCACTGATAAAGAACTTTGGCAAAGTCTCAGGGTATAAAATAAATGTGCAAAAATCAGTCACATTCCTATACACCAACAATAAACAAACAGAACCCCAAATAAAAATCACAATCCCATTCACGATAGCCACAAAAAAATAAAATACCTTGGCATCTTCCTAACCAGAGAAGTCAAAGAACTTTACAACAAAAACTACAACATGGTCAAAGAAATCAAAGATGACATGAATGAAAAAAATATTCCATGCTCATGGACTGGAAGAATTGACATTGTTAAGATGTCCATCCTCCTCAAGGCAATCTACAGATTTAATGCAATATCCATTAAATTACCAGCAGCATTCTTCTCAGACCTGGAAATGACGATACAGGAATTCATATGGAAACATAAAGGACCACAAATAGCCAAAACAATCCTCAGCAAAAAAAAAAAAAAACAAAGCAGGAGGCATCACACTTCCAGACTTTAAGCTTTATTACAAAGCTACAATAATCAAAACAGCCTTGTATTTGGTACAAGAACAGTCATATAGATCAATGGAAAAGGATAGGGGATCCAGAAGCAAAACCTCAATTTCTCAACCAACTCATCTTCGACAAAGGTTCCACCATCAACCACTGGGGAAAGGAGAACCAGCAAATGGTGATGGGAAAACTGGCTGACCACATGCAGAAGATTAAAACAAGAGCTCTACCTATCACCATACACAAAAATCAACTCTAAATGGATCAAAGACCTAAACATAAAATTTCAAACTAGGAGAACCTTAGAAAACGCACGAGACACCCTTAGGGAAGTTGGAACTGGCAACCAATTCCTGACCAAAACCCCAAGTGCTCATGCCATAAGAGATAAGGTCGACAAGTGGGATCTCATCAAACTGATAAGCTTCTGCAAAGCCAGAGAAACCACTGAGAGAGTGGGAAGACAGCCCACAGACTGGGAAAAAATATTTGCCAGCTGTATATCTGGCAAAGGCCTAACATCTAGGATCTATAAGGAACTCAAATGTGCCAAAAAGAAAAAAACAAACAGCCCCATTACAAAGTGGGCAAAAGATATGAATACACACTTCTTAAAAGAAGACATACGAGCAGCCAACAGATACATGAAAAAATAATCATCCTCACTAGTCTTCAAAGAAATGCAAATTGAAACCACACTAAGATACCACCTAACTCCAGTCAGGATGGACATCATCAATAACTCAAAAAACTGCAAGTGCTGGAGAGGATATGGTGAAAAGAGAACACTTCTACACTGTTGGTGGAAGTGTAAACTAGTATAACCTCTGTAGAAAGCAGTGTGGAGATTCCTAAAAGATCTAAAACTCGACCTCCCATATGACTCCAAAATCCCCCCACTGGGAATATAACTAGAGAAACTCAAATCACTTTATTAAAAAGATACCTGCCCACGCATGCTTATTGCAGCATTATTTACAATAGCAAAAACATGGAGCCAACCATGCTGCCCATCAAAAGAGGACTGGATAAAAAAATATATATACATAATGAAATATTACACAGCCATAAAGAAGGATAAAATTATGAACTTCACAGCAACTTGGATGGACTTAGAGGCTATACTACTGAGTGATTTATCACAGAAACAAAGAACCAAGTATCACATGTTCTCACTCATAAGCGGACCCTGAACAACTACTGCAATACAATAAGAAAGGGATTAGCAGTAGCAGGGGCAGGGGGACACAATTCATCAGCAAGGGTACCTGCATAATGAACATTTGTATACCTAAGCCTGAATTATACCCTACATATTTAAAATAAAAAATGTATTTTAAAAAGAAGAATGCTATAGGCAGCTAAGCAATCATTTACATTTGAAAACAATCTTCATTTCTTCAGCACCCACGCAGTGAGTAATAGCTTACTGTGTGATAAACACTGTACTACATGTCCCAGAAATAGGATTAAACAGGATAAACTCTTAGGGGGAACTCATATAATAGTTATAAAAGTAAAAAAATAATAGTTATAGCTTGTGTTTAGTGCTATTCTTAAAAGTAATATGATATGATAGTGAGCAATGGAGGGGTGATTTTAGAAAGAGAGAAGGGACAGCAAAGTTCTCTCTGAACAGGTGACAATTAAGTCTGAAGAATACGAAAGGGTAAGTTATACTGAGTCAGAAGAAACATGTTCCAATTAGACACTGAAAAGAAACCAATGTGGCTAGAACACAGATTTCTTAGAATAATAAGTGCTGTTTGTTTAAAATGTTAGAATAGCCACTCAAAGAATGGAAATATAATCTATAGTTTCAAAGACAGGAGAAAGTATATAAATAAATATATAACACATTTTACTTATATAGAAAATAAGAGGATGAGAAAAACAAAGAGATTAAAAAAACAAAATAGGATGGGAAAAAAAAACTTCCAAATGTATTGATAATCACAATAAGTAGAAAATGACTAATCCAGCCATTAATTTATAAAATGAGGGATTTTTTTAAGTCTAGCTATAAGCTGCTTACAAGAAACATAGAAAAATAGCAGAGGAAAGAATAAAATAAAGAGAAAAAATAATATGATATAAAAACAGTAACCCTAAGAATGTTAGTATCAAGAGACATACATATAATAAATTTTAAATAACTGACCAAAAAGTAAGTTATAGATAAGACACCACACACAATACAGATAAGGAAAAACTGACAAATCACAAGAAGAAACTACCTTTTTCATAATGAGAGGCATTAGACTTACATTTAGTAAGAATACAAAAAAACAGATACAAAATTTTGTAAATACAAAATTTACAAGCTTGACATATTAAACTTATATATGTGTATGAATGCATGTTTGTCACACATATGCATGGAATATTCTACATCCAAAAAACAGTAAAACACATTTGATTCAGGTCAAACTAAAAGTTTCAACAAATAGCCAACAGATACATGAAGGAATTCAATTAAGAACAAATAATAAAAAGAATTTAAAAAGAAGTATACAGACATGTGAAAATTCTAAAAGATACTCCTAAATAAGTCTTGACTTATAGAAGAAATCATAACAAATTATAAAAGTTATAAATTACTTTGAAAGAAACTACCATAAAAGAATAGTATAACAAAATATATGGTAATTTGGTGAAGTTTACATTATTAATTTTGAAAAACAGAAAAATAAATTAATTATTTAATTTGCAAGTCTGAAAAATAAAACAGAATAATCCTAAAAAAGAGGGAGAAAAAAGGTAATAGAGTTAAGAGAAGTTGATGAAACAATAAACAAAGCTGGTCAAAAAGAAAACTAATAAAATAATATTTTCAACAAAAGTCACCAAATAATATTAAAGGACTACGACTTCTTTTTAAAATAAATTTCAAAACAAAACAGATGACTTATAAAATTATGAATTACCAAACTGCTTATTTAATAAATAAAAAAGCTGTACAAACTACTAAACATTAAGGAAAGTGAAGATCTGAGGTGCCAAAAAGGTAACAGGCACAAAATTGTTTTATGTATGAGTTTCAACAAACATCTAAGAAATAAACAATCCCTCTCTAAAACAGGAAATAGAAAAAGAAGGAATCTAACCCATTTTATGAGATGAATGTAACTGTGCTTCCAAAACCAAAAACAGCAGTGCAAGGAAAATTGATCTTAATCATAAAAATAAATACATAAATACTTTTTTAAGACTAACAAATTAATTTAGCAAAGTATAAAAAATACATTATGAGAAAATAAAGTTCTCAGGAATGCAAGGAAGGCTCAACATCTTACCGATAGAGTCAATCTTATTTAAATCAACACATTTAAGTATCAAAAGATAAGTATAGCAGCAAGAGCAAGACATTTCACAACCATCTTATGATTTTTAAAATAAATAAACAACAACAAACAAAACCTTTCTTGGAAACCTAGGAATAGAAGGCAATGTTCTTATTGTGACAAAGGGTAGCACTCAACGCCAGGAACAAACAGCATACAACAAGGTTAACACTTCAGAAGAATGCAAGTACTGAAATAAGGCAAGAGTTCTTGCTATCTTTGCTTCTATTCACTGCAGGTTTTAGCTAGTGCAATAAGACTAAAATAAACAGTAAAAAAAAAAAAAAAGAGTCTAAATTGCCTTTAATTTCAAATGATATGATTATCTGCACAGTAGATAATATATCAGTAAAGAGCATTGAGTGAGATTACTGCATATAAAAGCCTCTTATAAAACCAGTTGCACCTTTATATACTATAAATAATCAGAGATACAAACAAAGAAAACATTCCATTCATAGAATTAACACAAAGAACAAACACTGGAGCATGTATGGTTGAATTTTCCCTTGCTATACATATTTTCTAACAAAGTAGTACATGTATGGTTGTCCTGTTATAATACTCAATGCCCTCAATTTCTTGGTAGTCTCAGGACTCTGTCACTTGCTCATGTTTCTTTTTGCCTATTATACCCAATGGGGGTTATGCAGTCCTGACAAAGGACTGAATTCTAGAGCTCATGTCCTGAGAATCAGGAAAAATATGGTGCATCCTGTGAGCATCCTCTTGCTTTCTATAAGATTGTGTTTTATTTTTAAACTCTCACTTACTTGTAAATTCTGTCTTTCCCAAAGTGTTGGGAGGCTATTGGGATGATCAATGTGAAGATGATTTAATAGGCATTTATATAAAAGGCATCTAATAATGTCACAAGGAAGGGAAACTTATTACACATGAAATCAATATATGCAAAACTGCAGGGGATAACTACAAGAAAGAGGGCATTCACTATGAAACAAGAGGAGGAGGGTAAAGTGAATGGCCAAACAAAAGCTTTGCACCTGAGCCTTGGAAAGGTAAGCAAAGGTGAGTTCAAAATCTACCAGCCTTAGAAATGTCTCCATGTCTCCAAACCAAGGAGGGACATCTCAAAAGGAAGCACAGAAAAAGGGGTTAATGAAGCCAGGTTCTAATATTTGCCTGACTAGGTTCTCCTCTCTTTGTGATACTCAAAGTATCATAGACATCTCTAGGGAGATGTTAAAGCTATTAAGAAAACATTAGAACAACATCTTGGCTTCATGGAAGCTTCCTCCTTAATGAGTCCCAACTAAATATACGAATAAGCAGTACCCAATGTATGAAGTATGCATATCACTTCACATCTCTGGAGCCACAATCACACTTAGGGCAGGAATGAATAGCTACTTCTTCATTAGGTTTTTCACAGCTGATACACATGCCAAAAGATGAAGAAAAATGTTTTTTTAAAAAATGTATCAATTGCTTTAATTTTTCTTCTTATGGTCTTGCTTTATTGATGACACTCATATAACCTGATTTTCCATTGGAACACAGGCTGAAATCCACTGATCTGAGTTCTCACCTTACACATGAAACAATTCCTCACTTAACCTCCACCTTCTCCTATTAAGATTCCACACCCTTGCCTATTCCAGACTTCCCCATCACTCTCGGTCATTGTAAGCATGAAACATTCTTGATGAGAATGGGCGGGCAACTAGCAATTTAATATGCTATGAAATGCTCTGAAAAGCACATATATCTATGCATATTTATCTCATGTTTTTCATTTTAAATAATTCAACTGAAGATTAAGAAATAACAATCAATTTACATGAAACAGCTAGTAAAAAAACCAGTCAAGAGTTCCCAAGATACACAACCAGGAGTCAGAAAAATTTTATGTAGGATTTTAGGTAAATATTGGACCTGAAAAAGAGTTTTTGGTCCGTACTTACAGTTTAAATACCTCTTTCTCAACACTAGCACTCACCATGCCTATGCCACTCCATTGACTTTAACCAATCAAAGTTAGTTAGGTTAATCTCCTACATCGTATTAAAAGGAGTTTGTAATATGACAATGTGCCCTAATGTTAAACACCTTATTGTTTGTGCAGGAAAGGGTGATGGTTATAGGCTTAACAGTATTTGAATTTAATTAGTAAAAGTTCAAAGTACTAGAAAAACTACTCAAATTTAAAATGATATATGAAAAGAAGATTACTGTAAAATGAATGTAAACGACTTATCCCTCCTTAAAAAGAGACCTTTACTGAGATATCGAAACAGTGTTGTTTAAAATACAGTATATGAAATCTGAAGACCAGTGAAGGTTCTTACCAAGTTAAGAAAATCTGGCATTCATGTGACTTCAATAGTACATGAGTAGTTGAGGCTTAGAAAGGAAGTGTATTCCAGAGCATGCATGGCCCTTTTGCTCAAATCAGAAGAAATGAAACAGAAAAGGTGACCAATTTTTTTAAAACAATGAAGAAGGAGAGTGGCTTTCCCCCAACCAATTCCCGATGATTAACACTGTATTTTCCATTAAGTGGAAATAGATAAAGCTCTGAAGACCTAAGGATCCATTAGATCACCAAAAAAAGCAGGTTTCGGTCAAAACCAAAGATTGTCTCCCTGTATTTGACATTATACCTAGAAATCTCTGACATCCTGGAATTTTTAATGAATACTCCCAAATCTTAACATTTAAATGTCATAACTTACATTAACATGGAAATATATATTTTAAGGAGGCAAAAGAGCACTGTGGCTAAAAGTTCAGACCCACTTACTCACCTATGAATTCCAATTCTTACCATAAACAGAAACAATATACATCAGCTCCTATTACCATACCATATAGGAATTCCCATAAGTATTTTTTAATAATCTAAAAGAAAGCAAAGTGTTTTCTCTCCTTAAACATGACCTTTTCCAAACAGTCTAAGCCATTTAACTTGGGAGCAGGAAAATACATTAGCCTAAATTAATCTTTGCCAGCTTCCACTACACTATTTATAATCCAAAACCACCTTTTAAAAACGTATAGGTCACTGCTTATATTAAAGTGACAAAATATGAAATTAAACGTTTCTTATCAATAGTGATCCTCTATTGTATTGTCAGAGATGGAATTCCAAATCACGGCTCAAGCTTTTAGTAAAATTGACAATTACAATGCAAATACTCAGGCTCTGGTTTCTCAAGAATAGGGGTGGGAAGCAATCTTCCTCTCCCTCTTTCTTTGTAATTTTGTGCATTCTGCAAAGAGAGAAGAAAATAAGTGTGGAAAATTTCTCTAATTTTCTCTTGCAAAAAAGAACAATTGTCTCTTTAGTACTATTCTTATGCTCACCAGATGCAATTTGCTTTGAGAACAAATGTATAAAAATCAAGGTTAAAAAAAAGGCTACCCACATACTGTATCTAATTATTCAACAAAGTATCCTCTTAAAAGTAATTACCAACTAAGAAGGGTATGCTTTTTTCATGAAATGGAAGAAAATGGAATTTTAGAAAACAAAGCATTTTTCTATCAGCTTATATTAAATTTCAGGGTAGCAATTTTTGTTCTTAATTTTCAGTTAACAGTGTCTTCTACTACTTTTTTTTTTTAGAAATCTGTCAATTAATAAAGGTTAATAGTCTACAAGCATACATAAGTGTATTTTTAGAACTTTTTAAAGAATCATTTCATAAATAAAAAATTTTCATTTGCTTTTAACTTGTGACTTTCTTGTTATTTCTACTTTTTTAATTGAATGTATAAGAAACATTTAAAGAGAATTTCAACAAATTAATTTTCTAAAATGATTGTAACAAAATATAAGACGTAATAAGAGTCCATGAGTATCTATAATAAAAAGTTCTTCCTTACAGTAGGATTCTATAAATGTAGAAGAATGATAGAATTTTTTTTAAATCACCATTTGGCACTACTTATAATAATAACTGTTTCAGACAAGAATCAACAACAAATGCTAAAATTAGTGAGTGAAAGTATAATAAAAACAGAGTATTTTCAAGTCTCAAAGAGTCTCTCTATAAGATAAATAATTAAAAAGGAATAACAGAAACTTTACAGTGGAGAAATGATACCATAATCAAGTAAGTGCTCAGTTTTCACCAGTAACACAAAATTGATAGTGCATAATTCCTGATGTGCTATTATGGGAGGGACGTAAGTCCAATTATCTAGGTTTCTGGCTGAAAGTCCATAAACTAAATCTAGACAAGAAGAAACAACAGCAAACCCCAAATGAAGCTGCTCTGTGAAACAAATCGCTCATACCTGATAGTCACCATTCATGACTGAAAAACTGTTCCAGATTAAAGGAGACTAAAGACACACGACAGCTAAATGCTATGTGTGAACATATATTTTATCCTGGACCAGAAAAGGACACTATTATAGTAGAAATTTGAATAAAGCCTATAGATTAAATAATAGTATTGTATTGATATTAATTTCCTGATTTTGATCATTGTACTATGCCTATGAAAGAAAACTTACATACCAAATTACTTAGATATAAAAGTATTTATATCATGGGTGCAACTTACTCAAAAGTTTTTTGGAAAACAATTACATGTATGTGGATATACACAGAAAATATGGGTAAGCAAGTCTGATAAAATATGAATAATGAGAGAATCTAGATAAAAGTTATACAGAAATTCTTTGTTCTAATTTTCCACTTTATCATTAATCTGAAATTTTCAAAGTAAAAACAGTACCTAAAGGGTAACAATTCTCTGTTTGGAACTGGTTTGATGATAATCGAATTCAGGAGTTGTCAAACTTTTGCTGTAAAGGACCAGACTGTCAATACTTTAGACCTTGTGGGATATGCAGTCTCTTTCACAACAACTCATCTCTGTCATTGTGCCACAGAAGCATCCACATGAATAGGAGTGGCTGTTTTCAAATAAAACTTCTTCCTTTCTTTATTCATTCATTCATTTATTTTGAGTCGAAGTGTCACTCTGTCACCACAGCTGAAGTTCGGTGGCACAATCACAGCTACTACAGCCTTGACATGCTAGGCTCAGGTGATCCTTCCACTATAGCTTCTTGAGTAACTGGGAATATAGGCATGCCTCACCACACCCAGCTAATTTTTTTTTTTAATTGTAGAGAGTAGGTCTCATCATATTGTCCAGGCTGGTCTCAGTTTTGAACTTCTGGTTTGAGGCATCCTCTTGCTTTGATCTCCCAAGGTGTTAGCTAAGATTACAGGCATGAGGCACCCTGCACAGCCCAAATAAAACTTTATTTAAAAAGATAGACAGTGGGCCATATTCAACCTGTGCACCATAGCTTGATGTCTCCTGGTTTAGTTCATGCCCAGAAAAAGTTAATTAGAATAATTATACTTTCAGTTAACATTTTTTTGAACACACACCAAACACTATGTTAAGTATTTTCCTGGCCTTCACTAATTTATCCTTGCACTAATCTGACAAGGTGAAGGTTTTTTTTTTAATTAACTACTCAGTCTACAGAAGTAGTTATTTTCCTTTTTCTTTTCTTTCTAAGTTATTTGTATCGTTTTTTTTTTTTTTTTTTTTTTGGTGGAGACAAGTCTCACTATGTTGCCCCAGGCTGGTCTGGAATTCCTGGTCTCAAGCAATCTTTTCACCTTGACTTCCCAAAATGCTAAGATTAAATCCATGAGCCACTGCATCCAGTCATGGTAGATACTATGATTAGTTCCATTTTCCACAAAGAAAACTAGTGTGTAGAGAAGTTAAGAAACTTGCTCAAGGTCATACAGACAGCAAGTTTGAAACGTGGTAAGTCTGATTCTATGCATTGAACTGTAACCAACATGCTATACTTCTCATATGGGTTGAATTATACTGTCACATGCAAAAACTAAGGAATTATAACAATTTTAACATGGATAAGTAAGTATTCAAAGTCAAGATTTACATCCCAAGAAAGTGTTTTTTACAAACCTCCTGTAGCTGCAAGGACATAAGACCAAGCTGATCCTGACGCTTTTCTACCAGCTCTCTCTCTGTGCGCATCTCTCTTTCTATCTCCTGAAGACGCCGCTCCACCCGATCTGAAACCTGAATATGAATCCAGAGAAACAGTACCATTAGACAGCTAGCAAGCAAAAAGAGACTAAATTGAGGGGACAGTTTACTCCAGATACACTACTGCTTAAAGCATTTAAGATTGGCTTGCTTATAGAACACTCTCTAATGACACTGTTATAAAACAGTTGACCAAAAAGTTAACTGAAAGTTACAAAAGAAAGTAATCATTAGTCTCCAAATAATCTATGCATGGATCCCAATAACAGCCTTGAATTGTTTGAAATATGACACAATAATTGAATAGATCAGTTAAAAGTAACATACTAGAAAGGAGTGCCCTCTAGTGAGTTCGCAGGGAAACACCAATTTTGCCAAAAATAGCATTTATTACCCAATGAACGATAAGCTGTCCTATCTAATTAATTTTCTTTTATTTGTATTATCCATGAGCATGACCTCCCTAAGAAGGTATTAATGTTTATGTGAAGTAAATATCTAAATGGGTTTTACAATAGCTTGTCAATCTTTTCTACTGTGATCTGCTAAAAATAAGCTGTAAAAGATCAAAAACTAAAGTCAAACTGAAAAATGTTCAATTGGGACTCCAAAATAAACATAAAATAATTTTTCTCTCTGACATAAAATTTTCCTTACTAAAAGTGGTACAAATTCCAATATTTCTTATGTATATCATTATACAACCTACTAAATAAAATGTACATTATGTGACAGACAATGTGTTTGGTGCAAGAAAATACAGTAAATAGAAGACACTTTTGAAAAACAGTATGGTGATTTCCGAAAGAACTAGAAATTGACCTTCTATATGACCCAGTAATTCCCCTATTGGGAATATATCCAGAGGAACTCAAATCATTCTACAAAAAAGATACCTGCACACGCATGTTTACTGCAGCACTATCACAATAGTAAAAACATAAAACTAACCATGCTGCCCATTGAAACTGGACTGGATTTTTTTTAAAGTGGCACATAAACACAATGGAATATTATGCAGCCATAAAGAAGGACAAACATGGACTTTGCAGCAACTTGGAGGGATTCAGAGTCTATCATACTCAGTGACCTATCACAGAAACAAAGAACAGAGTACCGTATGTTCTCACTCATAAGCAGACCTTGAACAATTATAATACTATAAGAAAGGGATAGGTAGTAGTGGGAAACTACCGGGGGGGGCACACCTCATCAACAAGGGTATCTACATAATGAACATCTGCATACCTAACCTTAAATTGTACCCCACATCCTTAAAATAAAAAATAAATTTAAAAAAAGATACTTTATATTCATATAAGACAAGCAATAAATACAGCCCTATTAAAAGAAATCTTATAACTGTGCACAGTGGCAGTATCATAGCCAATGAGTTTTCTCTGAGGCATGATTATTGCTAATTAAAAACTTTTCCTGCCGGGCTCGGTGGCTCAGCCTGTAATCCCACGCCTTTGGGAGGCTGAGGTGAGTGGATTGTCTGAGCCCGCGGGTTCAAGACCCGCCTGGGCAGGCGGGACCTCATCTCTACAATAAATCAAAAATCAGCTGGGTGTGGTAGCGCATGCCTGTAATTCTGGCTACTTGGAAGGCTGAGGCGGAAGGATCGCCGGAGCCCAGCAGGTCAAGGCTGCGGTGGCGGGAAGCGGCCACTGCACTCCAGTCTGGGCGACAGAGTGAGACTCCAACTCAAAAAAAAAAAACTTTTCCCAATACCCCGCCATGACAACTTGAAATATAGCTGGCATTGGCAATTTTTGACAGTCTACAGAGACCAAATTCTGTTGGTTAAAAAAAAAAGAGAGAAATCTTATGTCTCCAGTTCGGTGTTTGACAAAGAGTCAAAAAAGGTCCTGACAAAGGACCTTATTGGGGTGATTAAAATGTTCTAAACTGAATTATGGAGATGGTTGGCCAACTCAGTACATTTACTAACACAACCACTGATTGTACACTTGAAGCACATTAGTTTTTTAGCAAATTATAGCTCAATCAAGTTATTTAAAAAGACATAAACAATAAGCTTCATTAGTCGACAAAGGTTGAGCAAAATCAGAGTTGATCCTTGAACGACATGGGTTTTAACGGCAAGGATCCACTTACAAGGGGGTTTTCTACTGCCTCTGCCATCCCTGAGACAGCAAGACCAACTCCTCCTCTTCCTACTCCTCCTCAGCATACTCAGCATGAAGACAACGAAGACCTCTACGATGATCCACTTCCACTTAACGAATGGGAAATATATTTTCTCTTCCTTAAAATTTTCTTAATATCATTTTCTGTCCTCTAGCTTATTTTATTGTAAAAATACATAATATAATACATACAACACACATATAATATGTGTTAATCAACAGTGTATGTTATTGGCAAGGCTTCTGATCAATAGTATGCTATCTGCAGTTACATTTTTGGTAAGTCAAAAGTTATACTGTATCCACAGACCCTGCTTTCAAATAGCTTGCTATCTAATGAACAGACTGACATTAAAAGTGCAGTAAGAATTTCTCTGACTAGATTCAATGAATTGGAAATTTCAGGAAAGAAGGTTGTGCTTATTGAAATCATATCAAAATTAAAGCAGTTCAAGTAACTACATACTGAAATCAAAATCCAAAATTATTTAGACATCAGCAACTTCACCATCATAGTTAATACATGTGATGACACAGAGTTACAGTATTTGGAGGATTTTGCCTCAGTTTTTTTTCTAAGTAACAGTTTTATTAAAACATAATTTTGTGTGTTGATACATTAGGTTGATGCATAAGTTCACAGCATTTGTTTTTGGCATGGCAACACTGGTGCTGGGAGTTCATTTATTGTTAGTCATTTGTCATTTGGAGTGACAACGTTGTGCTTGTGAATATGCCTTCCATTTTGCATATTTAAAGAAAGTTAGTGCTATTTGTGAGCAAAAGAAGGAGTGTCAAGTGGAAAAAGACAAACACTTCCAACATATTCTCCGGTTTGAGCTTAACAGAGGAGTAAAGGCAGCAGAGGCAACTCGAAACATTTGTGCCATGCATGGGGAGAATGTCATAGACAAAAGCATGGCAAGAAAATGGCTTTGTCATTTTAGAGAGGGCCACTTTGCCCTGAGAGATTCTCTACTTTCAGGAAGACCATCGGGCTTTGATGAAGACTGTTTAAAACAGTGAAAAAACACTACTAACTTGTGCGTCATCCCAAATCAATATTACAGTCAAGCTAAATAGATAAACCTATCACTTTATGTAGTTACCATTACTGTTTTTTTTGTTGTTGTTGTTTTTTGAGTTGGAGTCTCACTCTGTCGCCCAGACTGGAGTGCAGTGGCCGCTCCCGGTCACCGCAGCCTCGACCTGCTGGGCTCCGGCGATCCTTCCTCCTCAGCCTTTCAAGTAGCCGGAATTACAGGCATGCGCTACCACACCCGGCTAATTTTTTTATTTATTGTAGAGATGAGGTCTCGCTGCCCAGGCAGGTCTCGAACCCGCGGGCTCAGGCAATCCACTCACCTCAGCCTCCCAAAGGCGCAGGATTACAGGCTGAGCCACCGAGCCCAGCAGTTACCATTATTTTTACCAATGATTCTCAAGAACTTATTCATCCTACATAACTGAACCTACTTACCCTTTGACCCACATATCCCCATTTTTCCCATCCCCATCCCTAGCAACTATTTCACTCTTTGTTTCTATTAATTAGACTTTTTTAGATTCCACATAAGTGAGATAATGCAGTATTTGTATTTCTGTATCTGGTTTACTTCAATTAGTATAATGTCTTCCAGGTTCCTTCATTTATTGCTGCAAATGACATGATTTTCCTCTTTTTTAAAGTTGAATAATATTCTATTGTGCATGTGTGTATATGTATATATATTTATATATATATGCATATATATATAATAACCTAAATGTCTATCAACCAGTGAACAAATAGTGAAATTGTGGTGTGTCAGTTTCTTTATCACATTCATTGGTTGATAGACATTTATATTATCTCTGTATCTTGGCTATTATGAATAATGTTGCAATAAACATAGGTATGCCAATATTTCTTCAAGATACTGATTTCATTTCCTTTTGAAATATACCCAGAAGTGAGATTGCTGGATAATATAGTAGTTCTATTTTTAACTAATATATTCTGTTTTTCAGCTTCTAACATGGGTCCCAATAATCCCTGCTTTCTGGTATTCATGCACTTGTGTAATCCCATCTCCTTGAGTATATACTGGCCTTAGGGACTTACTTCTAATAAAGAGAATATAGCCAAAGTGATGGGATGTCACTTCCATGATTGGGTTACAAAAAAACTGTCTTCTACTTGCTAGCATTTTCTCTTTTGCTGCTCCTCTTCTCATTTGCTTGCTCTAACAAAGCAAGCTGGCATGTTTTGAGATGCTCTGTGAATGTCAAAGAAACAAAAGGCCTCTGACCAACAGGTCATGACAAATTGATGCCTCAAGGACAATAACCTACAAGGGACTGAATCCTGACAACAACATGATGAGCCAGGAAGCAGACTTACTCCAGACAAAACTCAATTGAGAAGAATGCAGACTGTGAGAGACTCAGAGCCAGAGAAACCAACTAAGTCAAATCTGGTATCCCGGTCTACAGAAACTATTGAACAAATGTTATTTTAAGCAAGTAAGTTTGAGAAAATATGTAACATAAAATACTGATGTACAAACCCAGATTCCAGGACAATCCCTGTCAACTCATGCTTCAAGGCAGGCCCCAGAGATGCAGATCACAGGCCCACCCCCATTAATTCACATTCCAGGTGTACCTTATTACCAGACTGACCCCTGCAGACATAAGCTCCAGGTCTGCCCCCAATGCAGGTACCAGGCCCATTCAAGCAATAGGCTGGCCCCCAAAATATCAGACTCAAGGTCCATCTCAGCCCCAGTTCAGCCACTATGGACATAAGCCCTAAGCCCATCCCTAAGAACCCAGGCACTAAAGCCTTCCCTGCAGATCCATGTGCCAAGCAGCCCCTGATCCAGAATACAAGTTTCTCCCAAAAAACCAAAGTCCCAGTCTGCCCCAATGCACACAGGCTCTGCGTTCAAAGCCATGAACCTAGGCACCAGGCGAGGCCCTGTGGACCCATGTGTTAGGTCAGCCCACCAGTTGACCCAGGCTCAAAGCCAGCCCCCAAGAGGGCACTGGCAGCAAGCCCACATATGGACCCTGTCAGAGAGCCTACCAAAAATCTGCAGGACTCACTAGTTAAGGAAATTCCCTGCCAAAGCCAGTCTGCAAAGTCTAGAAGACGTCATGTCTACTTCTTCAAATGCACAGAAACCAAGGCGACAAGGATCATGAATGGCCAGAAAAAAATGATACTACCAAGAGAATAAAATAAAGCACCAGCAACCAACTACAAAGACAAGGAGATACAAACCACCTAACAAATACAGAATAATCTTCTCAAATAAGTTCAATGAGCTACAAGAGAATACAGAGGTTCCTTCTTACTCCTGGGGTGTATGCTGTACAACCCTCAATGGATGCCTGAAATCAAAGATAATACCTAATCCTATATATATTATGCATAATTTTTTTTCCATCTTGGCAATTTCACAGACAGAAAAGTTTTCCTACAACAGATCTTAGCAACCTCAGTATATGATTTGTTTTATTTCTTGTTAAGTTGAGAGTTTTCACATTTTCACTTAATGGAAGCACTTTATGGCTTCTCTTTGGTATATGCAATTGCCAATATCACTACTCCTACACTTCAAAGTCCTAATTATTTAGCAAAAGTAAGGATTACTTGAACATGAGCCCTGTGATACTGTGAAACTCAATCTAATAATTGAGACAACTACTAAATGACTAATAGGAAGGTAGTATATATAGCATGGATATGCTGGATAAAGGGATGATTCGTGTCCCAGGATAATTGAAGTAAGACAGTACAAAATTTCATCCCTCTACTCAGAATGGCATGCAATTTAAAACTTATGAAGCATTTGTTTCTGGAATTTTCCATTGAATATTTTCAGACATAAGTTGACCACAAAAAACTGAAATGGTGGGAAGCAAAACCATGAATAAGGGGGAGCAATTATACAGCTAACAAAATCAGAAAATCAATACATGAACAAAATTAGAAATTCAACAGAGATAGAGGTCATTAAAAAGAATGAACAAATTCTGAATCTAAAGAACACAATGACTCAAGTGAATAATTCCACACCGTGAAAAGCAGACTGAATTTAGCATAAGATTCAGAGAGCTCAAAGACAGGTCACTTGAAGTTACCCAGTTAGAGGAATAAAAAGAAAACAGAGTTAAGAAAGACTATGGAACTTATGGGTTACCATCAAGTAAAACAACTTACTCATTATAGAAGTCCCAGAAAAAAACAGAGAAAGAAAAGATATAGGAGAAAGGGTTTATTATTTTTTTTTTAATGACAGAAAACTTACTATGTCCTGAAAGGGAAATGAACACTCAGATCCATGAAGTCCAAATAACAAATATACTAAATATAAAGAGATCTTTATTGAGACACATACTAATCAAATTCTCAAAAGGCAAAAACAAAGAGAAAATGTTGAAAGCAGCAAGAGAATAAATAACTCATCACATACAACGAAATTGCTGTAAGACTGTCAGTTAATATCTCAGCAGAAACCTTTCAAATCAGGAAAGAATGAAGTGACATATTCAAAGTCCTGGAGGATAAAATCTGCCAACCAAGGATACTATACCTCATAAGGCTTCCCTTCTGAAATGGAGAAGTGACATCCCAAGACAGAAAAAAAGCTGTAACAGTTAATCACCATTATTCTGCCTTTAAAAAAACTCTAAAAGGAGTTCTTCAAGTTGAAATGAAAGAATATTTGAGCATGAAAACATATGACATTATAAAACTCACTGTGAAAGTAAGAAGATACTCAAATTAAAAATATTCTTGGTCAGACATGGTGGCTCATGCCTGTAACCTTAACATTTTGGGAGGCTGAGGCAGGAAAATAGCTTGAGCCAAAGAGTTCAAGTCCAGCATGGGTAACATAGCAAAACCTTGTCCCTATTTTTTAAAAATGTATATTAAATAAATAAAATAAAGCTATTCTAGCACTGTAATGACAGTGTTTAAATAACTTTTAACTGGAATATAAAAGTGAAATACAAAAATATTAAAAATAAATATAACCATATAACAATGATTTTAATAGATACACAATATTTAAAAGAGTTAAATTGTGACATCATAATGTAAAATATGAGAGAAATTAAAGCATAGAGTCTTTGTATATGGTCAAAGTTAAGTTGTTATCAGCTTAAAGTAGACAGCTATAAAATGTTTTATGTAAGCACATGGTAATCACAAAGAAAAATACCTCTAGTATATATTTCAAAGACAAAGAGAAAGGAATCAAAGCATACCACTACAGAAAATCATCAAATCACAAAGAAAGAAAGCAAGTGAGAGAATGCAATGAAAGAACTACAAAACAGTCAGAAAACTACTAAGAAAATGGCAATAGTAAGTCTTACCTGTAAATAATTGTTTTAAATATAAATTGATTAAATTCTCCAGTCAGAAGACACAGAGTAGCTAAAAATATATTTTTTTAATGATGCAACTATATGCTGCCTACAAAGACTCACTTCTGCTTTAGGGACACAAACAGATTCAAAATGAAGGACTGTTAAAATATATTTCACACAAATAAAAAACTAACCAGAAGTAGCCATACTTATATCAGACAAAATAGACTATAAGTCAAAAACTATAAAAAGAAACAAAGAAAGTCACATAATGATAAAGGGATCAATTCATCAAGAGGATAAAATAATTGTAAATATATATGCACTCCACATCAGAGCACCTGATATATATCAAGCACCTAAATATATAAAGCAAATGTTAATAGAAAAGATTAGACAGAAATACAATAATAGTAAGTAACTTCAACATCACACTTTCAACATCATCTAGACAGAAAGGTTATATGGAAACATCAGACTTGAACAACACTTTAGAATAAATGAACCTAACAAGCATATATAGAACTTTCCATCAAATAGTAGCAGAATATATTCTTCTCAAGTGTACACACAACATTCTCCAGGATAGATCATGTTAGGTCATAAAACAAGTGTTAACAATTTTTTTTTTTTTTTTGAGTTAGAGTCTCACTCCACCATCGCCCAGGCTGGAGTGCAGTGGCACACTCATGGCCACCCCAGTATTGACCTGCTGGGTTCCAGCAATCCTTCTACCTCAGCCTTCCAAGTAGCTGGAACTACAGGTGTGCACTACCACGCCCAGCTAATTTTTTTGATTTATTGTATAGACGAGGTCTCGCCAAGTTGACCAGGCTGGTCTCAAATCCATGGACTCAGATAGTCCACTTACCTTGGCCTCTCAAATTGCTGGGATTACAGGCTGAGCCACCAAGCCCAGCCAATGTTAACAAATTTAAGAAGAAAAGTATCTTTTCAGACCACATTGGTATGAAACTAATCAATGAAAAGAAAATTTTTTAAATTCACAAAGAATGTAAATTAAGCAGCACAATCCTGAACAACCAATGGGTTAAAGAAAAACTAAAAAGAAAATGAAAATATATCTTGATAAAAATGCAGAAGGAAACACAAAACACCAAAACTTATGGAATGCAGCCAAAGCACTTCTAAAAGGGATGTCTATAGCAGTAAGTACCTACTTTTAGAAAAAAGATCTGAAACAATCTAACTGTATGCTAAAAAAATCTAAAAAAGAACAACCTAAGCTGATGTCAGCAGAAAGAAGTAAATAATAAAGATCAGAGCAAAAAGCAATGAAGTAGAGACTAGAAAAACAATAGAAAAGACCAATGAAACTAAGAGTTGGTTTTTGGAAAAGATAAACAAAATTGATAAAATGTTAGCTAGACTAAATAAGAAAAAAAGAATAGCGACTCAAACAAATAAAAGAAGAAATATTACAACTGAAGCTTTTAAAAACATTAGGCAAAGAAGGTAGATACCACAACATTAATGAAGACCACATACAACAAGCCAACAGCTAACATCACATTCAGCAGTGAAAAAATGAAGGCTTTTCCTCAAAGATCAAGAACAAGACAAGGATACCTACTCTGGACACATCTATTCAATATAGTACTGTACATCTTAGCCAGAGAAACTAGGCAAGGAAAAAAAAAGAAAGGTATCTAAATCAGAAAGGAAGAAGTTAAATTGCCCTTGTTTTGAGAAGACATGATCTTATATATAGAAAACCCAAAAGACTCCATTGGAAAACTGTTAGAACTAATAAATTTATTAAGTTGCAAGAATCAAAATTCAACATACAAAATAAGTAGCATTTTTATATGTAACAGCAAGCTTTCCAAAAAAAGACTTTTTAAAACCTAATTTAATATAGCATCAAAAACAAAATGCTAATAAATAAATTTAATCAAGGAGTCGAAAGAGTTGTACACTAAAAATGATAAAATATTGGTAAAAGAGATAGTCAGCAATACAAAATTGGGCAGATAAGGAGAAGACATTGTAAAAAAAAAAACAAAAACCTGATATAGAAATGAGTTTGACAATTTCAAAGAAAATAGAGAAAGCCAAATAATGTAGGCATTATAGACCACAGCAAGGAATTTAGAACAGAAGAAACCTAATTAGGGTTTTTAAACACAAGGGAATAATTCAATATAATGTCAATTTAAAAAAAAAAAACTTGGCTACTGTGAGGAGCATAGATATAGGCAAGTATGGGAGAAGAGAGACCAACTTTAACGGCAGCCACGTCAGTAAACCTATTGAGAAGTGATGGTACCTTGAACAGTAGTATTAAAAGTAGATGGCATTGAGCGAGATTTCAGAAATTAAAAGGATAGGATTTTGTAATGGATTGGAAATGTGGTGTAAAGAAACAGATCTAGGATGAATCCTAGGTGACTACCTTAAGATGACAGATGGAATGTGATGTCACCTCCTGAGACAGGGAAGACCAAAGAAAGAACAAGAAAAAATGGTCCTAAATAGACTCTGATACCTAAAGCCATGTCATATATTTATAACTTTTGAGTGATAATTCCCAATAATATGAATTATTTTAAAGAATTCATTTATTAGTACTTCTTAGTTATTCTATTTCTGAGATCTAAGGGGAAAACACTAGCAATATCCTAATACCAATAAATTCATGGTTATCAGTGTCCCTATCAATTAAGTTAACTACTAAGTCATCAAAAAGTTCTGGCAGTTTATTTCGACCATGCCAACTCTCCCTTCTTTCTCTAATAACTTTGTTTGAAATTTTTTTTTAAAAGTCCTAATCTCTCTATATAGTTATAAAAATAGCAAACTAACAAAAATAAAAATTAGAATGGCTTTTAAGGCTAGTAGTTAACAAAAGAAGGTGAAAGAAAAGCAAAAGCATTCAGTTTAACAAGCTGTATTCTGGCTTTCCAATATGTTGATTCCTTGGGTCTTTAACAAAACCTGGTGGCTTAAAATCATTTAAGTAAATATTTTTTATATATCCTGCTGTTGTATTGCAAGAACCATGTAATCCTAAATGCAGTGTTGACAGAATTCTTAAAATTCTATTAATGACCAACCTTTTCAGAACAGGTGGATCCATGTTTACATTTTTATTTTTAATAGTGACTCTTCTCTAGAAAACTAAAATAAAATTGACTTGTATCTCCATAAATAAGCAAACTTAATATGTACTGATATCACACCTCAACTGGGTAAAATTTAAACAACTAATAAACTGAAATTTCTTCCATGGCATTAAGTCTATGCAATATCGATTGCTTACTATAAGTGTTAACAGAAAATATTTTACATAGCATCATGCTATAAACAATAACTACTCTTTTCCAGTGAGCAATTTGAAAAAAAAAAAATCTATGGTTCACAAAAGATTAACAAATCAGATTTTGGCATGTATGACAACAAGCAATACTTTTTGTCTCTCAAAGAAAAATGTGTGCCATAAACTTTCAAGATATATTTTATTTACTGAGAAAATGTACGATAAAAATTGTAGCCTCAGAATAATACCCAATAAATGTGATTAATAATGGCACCAGTAGAAAGTGAAATTAGTAGGGGATAGGACAGTCTCTTATTTTCACTTTATATATTTGTACAATATTTAAGTTTTCCAAAGTAAATATGCATCATTTTGGTAATTTTATTTTAAACTTAAATCTCAATGGTGGAAACAGCTGCAGCCTCTAGGAAGCTTAACACTCAAATAATGAAACTGCATCTTCTCTGACAGCAGGTTATCATGAATTCACAAATACCATACAATACGTCAACTAGTTATAAAATGTAAATGTTGACTTCAGTTGAAATAAGTGAGTCACAAAATCTACATTAATCTCTGAAAACAAACATCATGTGGCCTTCAGAAGATCTTCTAAAATTCAAAAATATTATTTTTAATTTTTGCATTAAACGACTATTTCTTAATCAGAAATACACACACCCACAGGAGGTCTGAGATGCCCTCTGTGCAATTATGAGACAACGTTACTTTAACAGCAAGATACAGAAAGCACAAAACAAGCTGCAACACCACAACTGGATGTGAGGAACTGTCACATAAACAATTCAACTGAGTACACAATTAGGTGAGTACAATTTCCTGGGTTTAGATAATATAAAAGGTTGTATCCTAATAAGCTAGACACGCTGGACAGCTGGGTCAACTAGCAAGTTGTATATACTAATTACACCAATGAGTTGAGCACCAGTGAAGTGTGACAGCCATTTGAGCATTATATGATAGCTTTATGTGATGTGGAGTAAATCTTGTTACACAGCAATAATGATAATAAAAAAAGTTTGGGCTTTCTTTGAATTCAGCTAACTGCTAACTTTTTGCTCAGTGGTTATACTTTAAACACACACTCAAACTCTAGAGTATATGAAGATAATAGTTAATAGTTTTATTTTCTATGTGAAAGAAGACCAAATAAAATTACAAATGTGTTTTGTGGGTTATCTTGCCACATGGTGAAAGGGGAAACTAAACAAATATAAAGTACACTATGAAAATTAATATAAAACCTCAAATTCTAAGCACTCCAACTACGTAACAGTTTCAAGAAAACAACACAACAGTACAACCAAATAGGACCTCAGTAGAATATTAAGGATATCTGAGTTTAGATCAAAGCTCTTGCTTTGACAAACATGCTCACAAGTTGTATATCTATGCAGCAAGTAAAAGAAGCCTCATGCAACAGTGGAAAAATTTCATAATTCTATCATGTGCATTAGAAATAGCAAATATAGCAATAAAATCTGATGTATGTAAAAAGTGGCAGGGAGTTTCATTTCCAGAAATGACAGACTAGATAATTCAGATGAAAATAACTGGAAAAGCTACAGAGACTATTTAAAATAAAAAATGTGTTTTAAAACACTGGACAATTTTTAAAAAAGGAAATACAAGAACAAGATGCAGTAAAAGAACACAGAGAAAACAGTCCATCTTTTAGGACTACTTGCCCCCTGAAATATCAGCTCATTTCAGAAAAGGCAGCTGATACCTGAAGCCCAGTGTGCTGCAGGTGCAGCTGTGGCTGCAGCACCTGTTAAAAAAAAAAGAAAGAAAGAAAGAAAAAAAGAAAAGGCAGATGAGACGCTGAGAAGCTGAACAATTTTTTACAGATTTGTAAGGTTAAATGGGAAAAAAATGGACTTGAGAGCCTTCCAAGTAAAAGATCCATGATTAATCACCCCCTCAGCCTTTGGACTAGAATCCTAAAGTGCTATAAACTAGCAGGAAGGGTAAACCAGTAATACTTAAGACTTGGCACTGAAGTCTAACTTTCAAATAACTCAGCAGCAAATAATAAGGTAATCCAAGATAGCTACTAGCCCCAGTCTATAACCAAAGGTAAATGTCTATATTTTCATACATAATAATGTCCTAGGCCTTGAATTATCTATTCTAATTTTATTTGCTGAAAATGAAATAGACTTTCTATCATCAAACAAAAGTAACTAGATCATCAAAAATAAATAGTAGGCCAAAACAAGGTGATCAAAGTCCAAGAATACAAGAAAAATAAGAAAAAACAGACAATAGAAACAGACTCATAGGGGATCTAGATAATAGAATTATGAGACACAGATAAGCAGATTAAGGATGGGGGGAAGCAAAGGCCAAAACAATCAAATGAAAGAGAAACATGCAATAACTAAAAATGAAAAACAGTGGGTAGTTCTGCTAAAGAGAGATTAAGTTACTAAGTAAAAAGTTAGAAGAAAATATTCAAAATAAAGAATAAAGAAACAATTTTAAAATGACAGAAATGAATAAAAGAGACAAAGGGGATAAAAAGTGAAAAGTTCAACATTATATGAAATTTGAAGTCCTGAAAGGAGACACAGGGAATAAGGCAAAAGTGATTATTGAAGAGATAATGACACTATAAGCATCAAAAAACAAATTAAAAAAAAAAAAAACGCAACTAAGCTCATCATAGTAAAACTGTTTTTTAAAAAAGACTAAGAAGAAAATCTCAAAAGCAATTAGAGAAAAATGTATATTACCTTCAAAATAAAGCATCAATAAGACAAACAACTGACTTCTCAATAGAAACAATGGAATCCAAAAATGATTAAACGATACCTTCAAAGTTCAAAATGGGAAAACAAAAACTGCACATCTAGAATTTTATATCCAATGACGATTTCTTCCAACAACAAAAAAAAATGAAATAAAGACATTTAAGACACCATATAGAGAAGAGCTATCAACAAATGACCCACTCTAAAGGAAATTCTAAAAGAGATATTTTCAGGCATATGCACACTCACTCTAGGAAAATTTTAAAGTATGTTCTTAAGGCAAATGTGGAATCAGAAATACTCAGAAAGGAATGAAGAACAAAGAATATTCAATATAAGGGTAAACTTAAAGAAACAATTATTGTATAAAATAATAGTAATGTCTTCTATGGTTCAACTAAATATAGAATTAAAATACGTGACAAAACTAGCAAAAAGTGAAAAGTGGGGTTAATGGAGTTGGGCTGTTTCTAAGATCCTTGCCTTTTCTGGGAAGAGTTAAAATATTAATTTATATGAGGTTTGATATATCAAGAATATGAATACATGTGTTAATTCCTAGGTTAATCATCAAAGGAATTTTTAAAATGTATAATTAGAAAGCTAACAGATGTGGAATACAGAAAAATGAAAACCAATAAAACCAAAGAACAAGAAAAAAGTGAAAACGGAAACATAAGTATGACCAACAGACAGCAAACAGTAAGGTAGTGGATTTATATAAATGATATCAATATTTACATTAAATGTAATGAATTCTCTGAATCAAAGAATGAGTGTCATACTGAATTTAAAAATGTATTTAATGATACCCTATAAAGTGACATAAAAGATACCAAATTTAAGAAATAAATTTTATTTAAAAATTTATAAGATATAAAACTTATTGGAGTGACAGCAGCCAGATGGCCAACTAAAAAGCTCCTAACTATAGGAGCTTCTCCCCCATAAGAAAACCCAAAGCAACAAACAACTATATTTTGCCCCAAAAAACTAAAGGAGTGCAACTGAAAATAAAGTAGTAACAGAAATCCTGCACAGCACAAAAATCCAGGCGCCCGCAGAGAGAAGAGGGAGAAATATTTTGCCTTCATCACCCCATCCCTCAGCTGGGATCAGCCCTACCCCCTAGGACCAAGCCAACTGCATCCTAGTCACTGGTGCACCCTCCTCTTAGAACCGAGCTGAAGTGTTACCCCACCCTTTGAACTACCGGAACTACTGGAGCACAGTCTCACCCCTAGTGCCATAGCCAAGGCAGCAACCCACCCCCAGGCACCTCAGACTCTGGCCCACTGGAGCATTCATGCCCCCAGACCCAGAGCATATGTGGCACCCTGCCACCTGAGGATCTCAAACCTTCTACATACCAAAGTAGTTGGCACCCCTGGTGGCACAGCTGAGCCCTGCCCCAAAGGGACTTCAGGCCTCCTGAACACCAGAGAAGTCTCCCTCCATACCACACACAAGTAAGACAACACCCTACCTCCCAGGGGCTTCAATAATCCAGCATATTAGAGTATTTGTACCTCCTAGCATCACAGGTAACATAATACCACATCCTAAGGGACCTAGGCGTGCCAATGACCCATGTAGCTATGCTTCAGCAGTGCCTTGCATCCCAGGGAATCAAAGTCTTGACTGAGTTATGCCACCTACCCTCCAAGCCCTACAGCCAGAGCATCATGCCTACCTTAACCGACTAGCCTCCCACAGTCTAAGCTACTGAGGCATCCCACCTCTCCAAAGAGTGGAGTCACTGCTGCACTTCTCCCCACCCCTTGAGACCAAACCACAGTGGTGTTTGGCCATTCCTGGGTCTTCGCTGCTGCTACACCTGTCCCCACAAAGCCTGGGCTACTGCCATGCTCCACCATTACAGGGCACATAGTCACCACTGCGTGATTACTCATCTCCTGGAGTCCAAGCTGCTACTGTACCCTGTTGGTCCTGGATCCCGAATTGTGGCTGTACCCTGTTTCCCAGGGACCAAGCCTCTGGAGCACCCCTTCCTCACTGAGTGTGGTACCCTACCCTCCAAGGTAAGAGCCACAGCTACATCCCAGAGCAACAAAACTTGGCTTAGTAGAAGAACTGCATTCACTCATGCCTTGGAGGATGAACCTATGTCTCAAGTCCCAGGTGCTACAGTAGTTTTGCAAGACCCTGAACCCAAGAATCTGACCCGATAGCCACTCTGAATAACTGTGCTATGGATCCCAGTGCCACTGTGAGCCATATCAGATCCAACGTTAAGAAAGATCCTCTCAGCTAAGATCCCCCACCATGAGGAAGACAAAAACAGGAGAATCCATAAAGTCCTTGCCTATAACCTACACAGCCACCATCACTGCCACAAACTCCTTCAGCCTAGACCACTGAAGCTCCCGCAGCCATCTCTAACACTGATCACAACTGAAGAAGCTGTATGAAGTCTGTACAATGCACCCACACAGAACTAGACCCACTGCACCCTGCTGAACCAGCAACCTCAGGCCTATCTGCAGGTAAAAGTCTTCCTCTGTAAAAGTCACTCTTTAATAGTCTTCCTCTGCAAAAGTTTGGAAGGGGCTACCGTACCACTAGATAAGCAGACATCAACATAGGGATACAGAAAACATAATAAAGTAAGGAAACATGACACTGCCAAAGGAACACAATAATTTCCAGTAATTAACCCCAAAGAAACAGAAATGTATGGATTCCTAGAAAATAAATTTAGAATAATACCCCCAAAAATTCAGTGAGATGAAAGAGAATACAAATAGATAATTTAATAAAAATCATCAGGAAAACAATTTAGCTTCTGAATGAGAAATTCAACAAAGAGATAGCTGCCACACATACACAAAAAAATAGAAACAATCATAAACCTTGGAGCCAAAAAAAGTTATTAATCAGATAAAAAATAAAATTGAGAGTTTCAACAGCAGTGTAGATCAAGCAGAAGAAAGAATCTGTGAATTTGAAGATAAGTATTTCGAAGTGACTCTGTCAAAGAAAAAAAAAGAATGAAAAAGAGTTAAGATAGCCTATGGGACTTAAGAAGCACCATTAAGTGAGCAAATGTTCACATCATGAGAATTTCAGGAGAAGAGACAGGGGAAAGAACACAATGTCTATTGAACAGAATAATTGCTGAAGACTTTCCAAGTCTTGGGAAAGATTCAGACATCCAAATCTACAAAGCACAAAAGTTCCCAGATACAACCCAAGCAGCCTTCCTTGACATTATGTAATCAAAGGTCAAAAGTCAAAGACAGTTTTTAAAAGCAGCAAGAATTAATATCCATGATTCTTAGACTATTCAAAAAAAAAAAAATGGAGCTAGAGGTAATACATCCAAATACATTTCATGAAACCCCATCACTTTGACACCTAAACCAGATAAAGAAATCACAAGAAAAGAAAACTACAGAACAATCTTTCTGATTGATGCAAAAATCCTCAAAATATTAGCAAACCAAATCCAATGACATATCAAAAATATAATACTTCATGGCCAGGTAGGATTTATCTCTAGCATTCAAGGCTGATTTAACATATGCAAATCAATAACAAAAACTACATCATCACCTCAACTGATGCAGAAAAAGTATTCAACAAAATCCAACATAATTTCTTGATAAAAACTGTCAACTATTATTCCATAATAAAAGTCATTTATGAAAAACTAACAACAGTCATTTCCCATGATAGTCAAAGGGGAAAAAAACTGAAATCCAGCACAAGGCATGGATGCCCACTTTCATTACTTCTATTCAACACAGTATTAATACTAGCAGGAAGTATTAGCAAGAGAAATTAGACAAGAAGATGATAAAGGGCATCCAAATTGGAAAAGAAGTAAAATCATCTCTATTTGCAGATGATCTGACCCTGTATATAAAAAATCCCAAAGATTCCACACACAAAAACTTAGAATTAATAAAAGAATTCAGTAATGCTCCAGGATACAAAATGGGCACACAAATCAGTAGCATTTTAATACACAAATAACAACCCAACTGAAAAAGAAATTGGGAAAATAACCCAATTGATGATAGCATCAGAAAAAAACCTAAGAATAAATTTAACTAAGAAGGTGAAAAGTATGTACAATGAAAATACAAGACATTGATGAAAGAAATTAATGAAAACACAAATAAATGAAGGGATCGCCCATGCTCATGATCAGATCAATTAATATTGTTAAAATGTCCATACTACCCAAAGCAATATACTGACTCAACATAATTCCTATAAAAATCCCAATAACATTTGTCATAGAAAATTTTTTTTAATCTTAAAATTTGTGTGGAAGCATGGAGACCCTAAAATAAAAAAATAATAAAGTTGAAATCACCCTTTCTGATTGAAAAGTATATAACAAAACCATAGTAACCAAAACAGTATGGTACTGACATAAAACCAGGCACATAGATCAGTGGAACAAAATAAAGAGCCCAGAAATAAGCCCAAACATATATGGTCAAGTAGTTTTTTACAAGGGCACCAACAGGGCACAACAGGGAAAGAATAATCTCTTCAGTAAATGGTGCTGTGAAAACTGAATTTCCACATGCAAGAGAATGAAATTAGACTCTTTTCTTATGCAGTACACAAAAATCATTTCAAAATGAATTAAAAGCCTAAATGTAAGACCAGAAACTATAAAACTCCCAGATGAGAACATAGGGGAAAAGCTCTTAGACGATAACCTTAGCAACGATTTTTGGCTCTCAGATCAAAAGCTAGGGCTACAGAAACAAAAATAAATAAATGAGACTGCATCAAACAAAAAGGTTTCTGCACAGCAAAGGAAATAATCAACAAAATAAAACAGCAGCCTACAAATTGAGAAAAAATATTTGCAAACCATGTATCTGATAAAGGGCTAATCTTCCAAAATTTACAAAGAACTCACACAACTCAGCAGTAGAAAAACAAATAACCCAACTAAAAAATGGGCAAAAAACTTGAAAGAAGACACTTCTCCAAAGAAGACAAAAATCACAAAGAGGTATATGGAAAAGGTGCTCAATATCATTCATCATCAGAGAAATGGAAATCAAAACCACTATGATGAGATACACCTCACTGCTATTTGGATGGTTATTGTCAAAAAGTCAAAAGATAACGGATGCTGGAAAAACATGGAGAAAAGGGAACTCATATACACAGTTGGAAAGAACAAAGATTGATACAGCCATTATGGAAAACAATATGGAGGTTTCTAAAAAATTAAAAATAGAGTTACCATGTGATCCATTTTATAAGCACTTGTAAAAATACAAGAATGTATTTTTAGACAAAATGACTTATACCACCAACAAGGTTAAACCCTCTTAAACTTCACTGTGACTATGACCAGCCCAGCCACTCTCCTGCCATCTACATACAAAATAAAACTTTTCATGAACAGAGTTCTCACCACTTCTTGTTTCTGGGCTTCATTAAGTTTTTCAGTCAATTCTTCCAAAACCCTTTTTGTTTCTGCATCTGACCTAGGCAAACAGAGAATAATATTTTAACTCAGATATCTGAGAAAATATACACAATTAGTGAAATTTATAACATAATAATATGACATTTCATCATACTGCAGTGGTTTGCAAATGTTAGTAAACATATGAAGTACATGGAGGGCTTGGCAAAACACAGACTCGGACTGCTGAACCTTACCCCAAAATTTCTGAATCAGCAAATCTGAGATGGAGCCCAAGAATGTGCATTCTACAAATTCCTAGGTGATGCTAACGTTGTAAGTCTGGGGACCAAACTCTAAGAATCACTGCTATACTAGAATATCACTGTCAATAGCCATGCTGCATTATCTCCCATTTTAAGTTTAAAAGAAAGGAAGAGAGGAGGGAGAGGGAGAGAGAAGACAAAACTTGATCTCACAACCTCTCCCCAGTAATTCGTAATCAAATTATATCAGAAGGTGATGTACAAACTCTGTCCTCACTAACCTATTTCCCATTACCTTTTTTCCATAAAGATAATGGCATGCTGGGCTCGGTGGCTCAGCCTGTAATCCCACGCCTTTGGGAGGCAGAGGGGAGTGGATTGCCTGAGCCCGCGAATTCAAGACCCACCTGGGCAGCAAGACCTCATCTCTACAATAAATCAAAAAAATCAGCCGG